>NW_006408526.1:33739112-33742905 GCF_000296735.1 Chrysochloris asiatica | reverse complement strand
AAAAAAAAAAAAGCAGGAGTGGCAATATTAATTTCTGATAACACAGACTTTAAGGCAAAAACCAGCATAAGAGACAAGGAAGGTCATTATATAATAAAGGATCAAATGAACAAGAGAACATAGTCACAACAAATAGCTAAGCACCCAATGAAAGAGTCTCAAAATACAGAAATCGAATTCTAACAGCATTAATGAGAGAAATAGACAGCTCTACAATAATTGTAGGAAACATTAACACACAACTTTCACTAAAAGACAGAGCAACTAGAAAGAAACTCAACAATGACACAGAAGAACTAAACAACAGTATCAACCAGCTAGACCTCAAAGACATACACAGAACACTTCAACCAGTAGCACAATATATAAACTTTTCCAGTGAACAGAGTAGACTAATCTCTAAAATATACCATATGTTAGACTACAAAAAAGCTCCAATAAATTAAAAAACACCAAAATATTAGAAATATTTTCTCACATTACAACACTGTATGATTAAAAATCAACAACAGGAAGATCTTGAAGGGAAGGGGGTAATACAAGGAAATGGGAATACCACCCTGCTTAAAAATTACTGGGTAACAGGAGAAATGTAAAATGCATTTTTAAAATTCCTTGAATCAAAGGAGAATGAAAACATAACAAACCAAAACCTTTGGCACATAGCAAAATAAGTGCTCAGAGAGCAATTTACAGCAATTAATATACATATCAAAAAAGAAGAAAGAACTTAAATCAACACCTTAATCCAACATCTCCAGCAATTACAAAAAGGGTAGCAAAATATGCCTGTAATTACCAGAAGAAAAGAAAAATAAAGATTAAAGCATAAATATGAAACAAAATAGAAAAATAACAGAAAGATACATCAAGACTAGAAGTGCTTTGAAAAGATCAATAAAATTGACTAACAACTGATAAATCTAAGGAAAAGATGTGAATAACATGAATAAGACATGAAATGGGAGCTGTCACAACAAATCAACTGAAATAAAAAGGACAATAACAGAATACTATGGAGAACTCTACTTCAACAAATTTGAAAATCTGAAAGATACGGACAAATTTCTAGAAACACACTACTCACCTAAACTAACACAAATAATGCAAAAAATTTAAATAGGCCATCACAAAAAAGAAACCAAACAAACAAAAAAACAGCTGCCAACCAAAAAAAGTCCTGGCCCAAATAGCTTCACTGGTGAATTCTACCAAACGTTCAGAGAAAAGCAGACACTAATTCTACTCAGACTGTTACAAAACAGAAAAGGATGAAATACTCTCAAATCTGTTCTATGAAGAGAGTGCAATCCTGGTTCCCAAACAGGGCAAAGACATTACTATACAAAAATAGTACAGACCAATATCCCTCACAAACACAGACACAAAACTTCTTGAAAATATCTTAGTCAATAGAATCTAACAATATAACAAAAAATAATATATCATAATCAAGTAAGATTCATATAAGGTATGCAAGAATGGTTCAACATTAGAAAAACAATGTAGTCTACCACATAAACAAATGGAAAGAATCATATGCTCATATCAATTGATGTAGTTACAGCATTTGACAAAATCTAAGACCTATACCTGATTATAAAACAAAATATTGGACTAAATAGGCATAGAAGGGCAATCCCTTAACATAATTAAGCGCAAAAATGAAAAATCAGTGGCCAATGTAAGTCTCAATGACGAGAAACTGAAAGCATTACACTTGTGAATGGGAACCAGACAAAGATGCCCTTTATCACCAGTCCTATTCAATATAGTGCTAGAAGTCTTAGGCAGAACTAAAAGGCAAGATAGGGTAATTGAAGGCATCCAAATTGGCAAGGAAGTAGTAATACTATCTCTATTTGCAGATGATATAATCATATACATTAAAAATCCCAAAGATTAAGCAAGAAAATTATTGAAATTAATTGAAAGATTCAGCAAAGTGGCAGGGTACAGATCAACGTACAAAATTCAAATTACTTTATACTAATAAAAATAACTCTGATAGGGAAATCAGGAAGACAATGTCATTTTTAATAGCAACCCAAAATATTAAATACCTAGGGATAAATATAATCAGAGAAGCAAATGCCATATACATACATACACACACATACGAAAACTTACAAATTGGAAAAAAAATTGGCAATAACATATCAGATCAAGGACTAACCTCTAAAATTAGTGGGAAACTTGAACACCTCAACAACAAAAAAGTAAATGATCTAATTTAAAATGGGCAGGGACATAAGCACTGACCTAGCCCCTGGGGCTAGGGTTGAAAGTGAAGTGTCCAGCTGGTCTAAAATTCAAGGAGGTATGAGTGAACTCCTAAACTTGCAGCTAGTATCCATTTGACCTAGCTTGGATGGCTAGTTGACCAGAATTTGTAATGAGGAAGATAAAGATGTTTGATATTGAGAACAAGTACAAATTGCTACAATTTGACGAACTAGACTTTTCCTATGAATGCAGTGACTCAAAATTTCAACTGGAATGGAAGGATTCTTCATATCAGGGAACAACCCTGTTTCCTCAGTGTATTGATATGGAATTGATAGGGAAAAGTAATTTAGACATTGGCTATCAAAAATGGCGGGGCGACATAGGCATGAAGTGGCTGGTTTACAAGCTTTCATGACTATGCTTAGTTGCAGAATGAAGGGGGTAAGGAAGAATCCCCACTGAATAGTTTTCCTCTTTCCCAGATGGATCTGGTGAAAAGGAGTGGGGAACTACAGTGATAGGACTTCATGACTCAATTGTGAATAATTGTTAGCAGGATTAATTGTGATTGTCACAACTGTAATTGTAGAAGATGTGCAATTAAAAGGAGAGGGTAGGTAATCTTTCATATCAGGAACAGATGATTCCAGCTCCGTCAAGAAGGAAGAGCATGAGTGGAGCATGAGATTCCTACCTAGTAAAGTGGAGACAGCAAAGACGGTAGCTGTGTGCCTGTAGCAGGAGACTGGCTGGCAAAATGTGCCCTTTAGACATTTCAATGAATATATGTTTTCTTGGTTTGTATGTGTACATCAAATATTTTGCCTTGATAATTTGTGAAATATAAGATGTAAATGGGGAGCCATAGGGAGGAAGTGGGATAAGTGCTGTTGCAGGCAGGGGATTGTAATCATTGTAATCATACACAAGGTGTATGGTTTGCTGAATGTAGAGCTGAGGATCTTGTCTGTCAACCACCACCCAATTCACAATAAAAAGGTGAAAATACACTTCGCTAAAGAAGACATTCAAGTGGCTAACAAACAGAAATGAAGAAATGTTCATGGCCATTAGCCATTAGAGAGATGCAACTCAAAACAACAGTGAGATATCATTGCATGCTGCCATTAATAGCACAGTTTAAAAAAAAAAAAAAGAACACAACAAATGCTGTTGAGGATGTGGAGAGACTGGAAGCCTCCTACACTGTTCTTGAGACTGTAACATGGTGGAAAACAGAATGGTGTGCTCTTAAAAACCTGGAAGTAGAAATACCACATGATCTAGTAATCCACTACTAAGTATATATATCCTAGAGAAATAAGAGCCATTGGCAGGGAATATTCACATGAATATTCACAATAGCAAAAAGATGGAAACAACCTAAATATTCATCAACAGAAGAAATAAACACACTATGGTACATACACAAAATGGAATAGTATGCAATATTCAAGAATAATGATGAAACCTGCTAAACACCTCATATCAAGGATGAACGTGGAGGACATTAGGCTGACGTGGAGGACATCAGACTGAATGGAAACAGTCAATCACAAAAGGA
>NW_006408526.1:33688795-33732737 GCF_000296735.1 Chrysochloris asiatica | reverse complement strand
AAAAAAAAAAAAAGAATACATACAAGGGGGCTTCAAAAAGTTCAGGAAAAATGGAATTAAAAGATAATGGAATTTTTCTACAAGATTTGGAAGCACCCTCATATAGGCTTGACAGAAAACATTTCTACATTTATTTCCCCATTCTGAAAATAGGGGGAAGTGCAGTGACTCTGTACTGTAAACTACAGGTTGGCAGTTTGAGCCCACCAGCTGCTCCACAGGAGAAAAATTAGGCTTTCTGCTCCAAAAAATATTACAACCTGAGAAACCGTAAACAGGATCCCTATGAGTTGGAACTGACTTGACAGCACTTAACAACAACATGCTGCAAATATAGCCATGGATTTAGTACAGCATATAGGGTAAAAGGACTCCCGATGTGGCACTGTGGGATCAGCACTTAACAATAACAACAAATAGGATGAAAACCTCTTAGACATAACCAAACACCTTGAGGGACTGAGTTTCTGAACCTGAGGGCTGAGGACCATAGTCTCGGGAGACAGCAAGGTTAATTGCATAACACAATCCACAAAGACAATATGCTACATCTTACTTTGGTGTGTTAGTTCAGATTATTTGTCAATTTGGCTTGTCCAGGGTTCTCAGCGCTTATGCAGTAAAATGTAGTTATCATCTTCATGATGTGATCTGGTGTGCTCACTACTATGTAATCACTCCCTTGATGTGATGTGATGTGATTGGCTCTGATTGGATGCAATTATCCTTTGTTTTATAAACCCTCACTTGTATGATGGTAATGAGACTAGATGCAATCTACAGGATTAGGTTGTATCTTGAGTCAATCTCTTTTGAGATAAAGGAGAGAAAAGTGAGCTAAGGTCAGAGGGACCTACTCCCACCAAAACAGAGAGCTGGAGTGGAGTGCATCCTTTGGACCTGGGGTCCCTGCACTGTGAACTTCCAGATCCAGAGGAAGATTGATGCCAAGATACAGAGAATTCCAAGGAATGCTGGACCTACTGATGCTGAAAGGAGGCAAGGACCTTTCTCTGGAGCCAGTGCTCTGAATGTAGACTGCTAGCCTCTTAAAACTGTGAGAGAATAAATTTCTATTTGTTAAAATGATCCACTCATGGTATTTCTGCTATAGAAGCACTAGAGAAGTAAGATATTTGCTGAGTACTGACTGGGGTCCTAAAAGCTCATGAGCAGCCATGTGAGTTGCAATTACTGGTCTCTCCTCATCCAGAGCACACTAAAGCAAAAAACCAAAACCAAAAACATCAAAAAATCTAATATGCTTGGAAAACAATTAGTGCAATGGATTAATGGACCATGCTAACATAAGCCTCCGTGACCCTGAGGCCAGAAGAACTAGATGATGCCCAGCTACCATTGCTGACTGGTTTGAAAAAGATCAAATTATAAGCTTCTGGACAGAGTGGGAGTAAACTGTAGAACAAAACTCAAAAAAACATCAGGCTTACTGATTGGATACAGAGACTGGTTCAGGTCTCCAACTGAATTCACACCCCCTGGTTCAAATTTCAGCTAAACAACAGAGAGGTATATAAAGTGAACAATAACAGTATAGGGAGGCACACACACCTTAGAGTAAGTCACTATTTGAAATCAAAAGGGCAGTATTTACCCAAGGACAAAGTTCAGAAAGGTTAGGAAAGGAGGGGGAATGGAAACAGAAAACACAGGGCGGAAGTGTGATGAGTGATGTTACATTCTGGAGGTTGCAATCAAAGACATGAAACAAAATGCGGAAGAATTGTTGAATGGAAAAATGCATTTCTCTGTAAAATTTCAACCAATTCACAATAAAAAGTTAAAAAAAAATTGTTATAAAGAAGACATTTCCAGATAAAGAAACTATAATATTAGCAAAGCCAGCAATAATTAGGCTATCAACTTGGCCAAAATGATTAAAAAAAAAAAAGTTTTTCACTTTAATTTTTTTTAATAAGAAAATATTCATATAATCTGTGTATAATTGTTCTGAGTAAGATAATGAGAAAAAGTATGTAGAATTTAGGAATTTACACTAGAAACCACCATATATCCATCAGTTTGTTGTACTATAGTGGCTTATGTATTACTATGATACAGAAAGCTATGCCACGGGTATTTCAAATACCAGCATGGTCACCCATGATAAACAGGTTTCAGCAGAGCTTCCAGACTAAGACAGATTAGGAAGAAAGGCCTGGTAATCTACTTCTAAAAATTAGTCAATGAAAATCTAATGGGTCACAATAAAATATTATCCTATATAGTGCTGGAAAATCTGCACTCTAGGTTGGAAGTCATTCAAGATACACAGAGTGCATGAAAATGGACTGAAGATGGTGCAGGATGGGGCACTATCTGTTCCTGTCATACACAAGGTCACTATGAGTCAGAACAGACTCAAAGACATCTCAAACAACAACACAGGGAAGGGAATGAGTTCAGGATGATAGAACAACTCTTCTCAGAGGCAGAAGGGCTGTCGTGTAAAGAAGGGTAGCTTTACTCTCTTAGAATAGAGAAGGCAAAGTGGTGACTACAGTGATGATGATCACAGGGAGGTCAATCTGGGTCTGACAGGAGGAAGAACGGTCCAGCACGTCAACTTGCTCAACACTGGAGTGGGCTGCCTTCCAGGTTATGCATTCCATATCCCTGGGAAAGTTTTGGCACAGACATGGAGCCATTGGATAGGAATGGCAGAGTAAATTTATGCACTAGGAGATAAGTCAGATTGGAATCACCAAGTTCCAGGCTGTTGAAATTCATGGCAAAGTGGTTAAGCACTAAGCTGCTAAATGAAAGGTCAGTGGTTTGAATCTGCCAGCTGCTCTATAGGGGAAAGTTGTGGTAGTCTTCTTCCATAAAGATTTACAGACTTGGAAATCCTATGGGGCAGTTCTGCTCTGTTCCAAAGGGTTATAATGAATTAGAATTGACTTGCATGGCAACAGTTTTTTCCTTTCTTTCTTTTTTGAGATAGGATTAAGTTTCATTTTGCCAAATAAAGTAACTAGTATCACAGTATCATCTACTATGACCATTACATGACATTTACATACTAAAAGATACAGAATCTCAGATTTTAAAAATTGAATATATTTCAGCCTTATATAAATTCGCTACATTGCATTCATTTAAAAAAATTTTTTCTCTATAGACAGTGAAGCTTAGACCTTATTATTACTAAATAAATGTAAAAACACACAGGATAAAAGAAAGGAAGAAGAAAACCTCTGTACTACAACAGTAATCTGTGAGCACTATGGTAACTGTTTGGACTAGCAGAATTAAAATTTTCTTCAGTCCTAAGAGTCTGTGTCTATAACTCACCTCAGAGTTAGAGGGCCAACCCAAAATCTGTCCCCACCATTTGTGAAAAATAAAGTTACAGTGATAGGTGTCATTGGGATACCCCAACCACACTGCTTTCAATAACATGGAACCACTTAGAATCTTCCTGTTACTTCCCAAGCACCTTTCTAAAGGAGACTAGTCTGGCGTGGGTTATACAGCTTTGTTCTGAGCTACCAAAGAATTTGGAAAACTGGGTCAGGCAGAATCTTATCTAAAGACCCCTGGGTCTCTTGAGGACAGGTTCTAGTACCCAGCAATTATTGAGCAAACAGCTAAGATGCCTCAGCAAACAGATCCAGGACCCAGCCAGCAAGTGGTAAAGCTGGGAAATATTTACCAGACCTAACTGGATGGAGCCCACTTCACACTCTATTTGCATACATCCAACAACTTCACTTCCTGGAAAACGGGATGTTTGGGAGATCACTAGCTGAGAGCAAAGATGCCAGGGAACAGCAAGGCATGAAGACTAGAAGGCCTTGTCATGCAGAGATGGTGGTTCATGACACCCAGGATGAATGGATGGTTAGTGGACTGATTTGATCCAATGATCCATCCATCTATTTATTTAACCCACACTTACTGAACACCTATAGCCACATAGGTTATCAAGCACCACACAGCAGTTACAACATGCCAATGGTCATGAAGACAGTACAGACCCAGGTAACATTTCATTCTGTTGTACATGTGGAAGTATGACTCAGAGTTGACCGGATGGCAGTTAAAAACAACAACACTAAACTTTTAATTGGGGCCAGTCACTGTTTTACTATAATAAACAAGAAATAGATCTTTTCCTCAAATCTATTATTGCCTAGTGGGGAAGGTTGAAACATAGATGAAAACTACAATGAAGCATGGTAAGAACATGGTAGAAAGAAGTCTGTCAAGATGCAGGTGAGCCAAGACTCTGGGACGGTGACATGACTGAGTGGGGAAAGATGAAGAGGAGTTTGACAGGAAGATGAGAAGTATGAGAAGGGTGGAGGCTGGTGCTGGGGCTCATTTAAACAGTCAAGATGCTGTGTCTGCTTCTATTCCTCTCTGCCTCTACTGTTCCAAAGAGGATTGGTATGTTCTTGTTTATTTATACAGAAGTGAAAATATGTACAACAAAACATACACCCTGTCAACAATTTCTACAGATAAATTTATCTACAGATAAATTCCATTATCTACATTCTTCACCTGGTGTCACTATTCTCCTGATCTTCTATCTATATTATGTCACTACCATTCACTGTCTCCCTGCACTCTTTAAACTTCTCATCTCTGCTTTCCAGTTACTGTGGTCAACTTGATCTCATCTGGATATTTCTTTAAATGAGTGCAATGTTCAAGGCTGATATCCTTTATTAATTGAGCTAACCAGCTGTCTAGTTTAGAAAGGACTTCATGGGATAGTTTCAGTTCAGGGTTTAAAGATGATTTCAGAAAAATAGATTTGGGGGATTTTCCTTCAGTCTCAATGGATCCAGTTAAGTCTGGTTTCCATAAGAATTTGACATTCTGATGCACATAATTTTTTCTTTTTGATTAGGATTTGATTGTTGATCAAACTGTTCAGTAATGGTAGCTGGGTAATAACCATTTCTTCTGGTCTCATAGCAGTTAGATCTGCAGACCATTTCCTTCTCTAATTCCTAGGTCTCTTACTATTGCTCCAGGCTAATAAGACCAATCATGGATCAGGCGTGGCTACTGGGAAGCTTTTAAGACCACAAAGGCTATTATTCACCAAACTGGTAGCGGTGGTGGTAGTGTGCCATGGAGTTGGTTCCAATTCATAGCAACCCTGAATAGGGTGTCCAAGGCTGTAAATCTTTACGAGAGCAGAAAGCCTCATCTTTCTTCCATGGAACAGCTAGTAGTTTCGAACAGCTGACTTGGAGGTAGAAAAGAAACTCTTAAACATACACATCAGACTAACTGACTGGAGAGAGTCATAAAACCAGGACTGTAAACCTTGGAACCAAGAAATCAAATCCCATGAGGTAAGCACCTAAGTAGTATCAGCCAGTGGCAATGTTTCTTACTAGCACCACAACAGTATTTGAGGGCCCTTAGGCCTGGTGGGCTGTAAAATGCGCTCCACCTAACCACTGGCCAAACAACACATGCACTGGATTCTGGTGAGTGGGTAAGGGATAAAGCAAACCTCAGGGGTCCAATCACTTCAGAGGTCTGTCCAAGCAGGGTGGGGCAGCTCACTACAAGCAAGCTGGGCACTCCTCAAAACCCCAGAAGCTGTTGCTCTACATTTATGCTAGAAAAGTGCAAGGCTCTCCCAGGTCCCTGGGCAATGGCAGGCTCTGGAGGATACCTGTTAGCCAGAAGTGCCCTCTGAGCTGCCAAGCCAACTGTATGGGAAATCACCACATCCACAGAAAGGAAGTTGGTTCTGGTTCCATTTCAGAGACCTAAGAGGAGACTCAGCCCAGTTTGTTGCCTTAGGGCACCTTTACTACTCGCTCTCCTCCCCTGCCCCCCACTAAGCCAGTACTCGTGGATAAGGCTCCTTTTAACCCTTCCCAGGCTGCTGACTCTTGCCCTCAAGCTCCTCTTCCATCTTGATCACTCCTCTCAGCCACACTGGGGTAGGTCCCAGCTCAGAGCTAGGGCAAAGAAGCATGCTGTCACTGGCCCCTGTAGAAATCAATGTTTGTCCCTAGTGACTCAGTGTTCATCAGCACTTCCCAGGCCTCAGTTTACCAGAAGTCATTTCCAAGTCCTCAGATGAGCCATTTTGTGCCAATGGCCTGGTGTAAGCCTACCTTGTTGGATCATCCACTTTGTTTGAAAAGATGTCATCAAGGAGGAAAAAGTAAGATCAACAAATAACTGATTATCTTTGTTTTGTACTTATTTAAAAAAAAAAAAAAAATCATATAGCTGATGTTGAAGTCCCTGGGTGGTGCAGTTAGTGCATTTAGCTACTAAGTAAAAAGCCCACTCAGAGGTACCTCGAAAGTAAATCCTGGTAACCTAATTCCAAACACTCAGCCATTGAAAACCCTATGAAATGCAGTGCTATTCAGACACACATGACGTTGGTATGACTCACAGCAATGTCTATGGCAATAGATTTTTTAGCCATGTGTTTGGATCTAACTGACCATAAAAAAGCTACTCTTTCTCTGAAAAGGTTCAGTCTAATAGTCTGAATAGCAGAACTCTTAGTGAAGTCAAAAGAAGATATTGTTTCCAAAACTGAGATTTCTGCACATTATCAGGAACCATCCTTTCAGGTACAGTGAGGCATGCCTGTGTTTACCTGGCACAGCTGTTTTTCTTATGATTGCTCTAGCAATGAGCTGAATTAGGTACACACACAGGTGAGAACACTCAGAGGTAGACCAACAATTGGGTGAATTTGAGCAAAGCTAGAGGCTTTCTACTCCCGTAAAGATTTACACCCTCGGAAACCCTGTACAGGGTCGCTATGGGTCGGACCCGACTCGATGGCACTTTACAACAACAACATCATCTGGGAAAGGTGAACCAGAGGTCTCCAGAGCCTCCCTAAGAAGAATAGGTAATCTGGATCCAAGCTAATGTGAAACAGAGCAACTGGAACCAAGAAGACGAGACCATTAACGATAGCAACAAAAATAACTAATGTTTACTGAGCACTTACTGTGTCCCAAATACTTTACTTTAATCTGCCTCCTAGTGCTTGACTGCTAACATAGGCTTGAAGATTTGATTCATCTACCCAGAGGTACCTTGGAAGAAAGGCCTGGTGATTTACGTCTGAAAAATCACAGCAATTGAAAACCCAACAGAGCACAAATGTGCTCTGACACACGTGGGGTCACTATGAGTCAGAACAGCTTCAACAACAACTGGTAAAAAAAAAAAAAAAATCACTATAAGGTTGGTGATACTATTTCCCCCATTTACAGAGGCAGTAAACAGATTATACAGCTCATGTTGGTAGAACTGATTCAAGCTCAGGTCTTTGAGATTCCTGGGCTGGACCTCTGACTAGTACCCTGTGCTCTGCTAGGCTAGACCCAGGGGCACCTTGCAGCTATCTGTGCCAATGAAGTCTTGGAAGAAATTACTAGAAGATGCCAGTGGAGGGGAGGGGCTGCCAAGAACGAAAATCAAAGCAGGATGTGAACTAAGTATCCTCAGGGCCTGGGAGCAAGGGGCATTTTGGTGGTCAGGATGGTCATGCCACTTAATCTGAGCATCAGCAGCAGAGGCCTAGGGGCTACTAGGGCAATGAGGGGCAGCTGTGATGAGTGGAATAAGCTGTATTTGGAGGCAACAGACTAGCCCTGAGTACAGTACCCACGATCAGGTGTTTTTTGTTTTTGGGTGCCCTCAACTTGATTTTAAACTCATAGTGACTCCATGTGACACAGTAGAACTGCTCCCATGGGGCTTTCTATGCTGTGGCACTTTGGGTTAATGCACTGGACCGTAAGCCTAGTTTAAACCATAAGGTCGGTGGTTCAAACCCACCAGTTTCTCCTAGGAAACCTTATACAGGGTCACTATGGGCTGTACTGACTCAACAGCACTTAACACCAACACTCTTTACATAAGGGAGCCAGGTCTTTCTCCTGCAGAGTTGCTGGGTAAGTTTGAACCACTCATCATTTTGGTTAGCAACCGAGCACTTAACTGTTGTACCTCCAGGTTCCTAGTTATTCAGAGCAAGCACTGAAAAACGATGAATCGATTATGTTCCGGATCTGCTACGTAACTGCAAGTCGCTTACCATCCCAAGCCTCAGTTCCCGTATTTGTCCAAGAATAGCAATATCCTCTTCACACAGTGATTGGGAAGATACGGCATACTGGCCGCATAAGGTCCTCTGTAAGCTGCCAGGCAGAGATGGGCATGACGTTGGATGTGACCTACTGTCTGGTGACGAACTGGACAGGTAAATAGAGACAGCAGCTGAGGTCTGGCATGGCCTCCAAAGGCACTGAAGATTACATTGGGGGAAGGACGCTTGAGGAGAAGAAAAGTTATTTTCAGGCAGTATCTCCAGGTGACTGGAGCTGCCTAGACAGCCCTCGGTGACTAGTAGGCAGAGAAAGCCAGGTACCGCCCCTGCCCCAGAGGCATACACACACCTCTCTGCCCTGCACCCTTCTCACGCAAAGGCCCAGGGAGGCTGCTGCTCGCAGGGCTAGGGGAACCCTCTTTGGGTGGGAACTCTTCTGCACCCCACCCTTCCTGCGGCAACCTTCCTGCAGATACCATCTCTGCCATTCCAGCTACTGGCATCAGCCATGAGAGGTTTGAGGGAGTTGGTATGAGCTGGAGGGCTCTGAAACTGGAAATGTGTCAAAGAGGGGTTCTGGGTAACACCTGGTCTTGTTTCATGGTCAAAATTCTCTCTCCCCAGTCTCTCTTTCTCACCCTGTGTGTGTCTCAGAAATAGCCTGGTATGATAGAGTCAGACAAGCCTGTTGTATATCAAAGCTCCACCTTGGGCAAGTTACTTAACCTCTCTGAGCTCTAGTTTCCCCAGCCGTATAATGGGAATAATAGTGCTTACTTCACCAGGCTGTCGTAAGGATTAGGTAATTAATATCAAGTAAGATATAACCTATGGAAAGTATCTGTGGCACATCGTATCATATCACCCTTGGATTGAATCATGCCTCTAAGCAAGGCACTTAACCTTTCTGAGCCTCAGTTTCCCCATCTGCAAAACAGGAATAAAACCCACTGCTCTGGTTTGTTGTAAGGTTTAATTGGGATACTGCACATAAAGCATTCAGCCCTGTGCCTGCTATAAACTACCAGTTACCACAGAGTTGATCCCAGCTCATGGTAAACCCATTGTGTTCTGTGCTCCACGGTGGTTTTCAAGAACTGCTATTTCAGGAAGTAAGAAACCAGGACTTTCTTCTGAGATGATTCTGTGTAGACTCAAACCTTCAACCTTTTGGCTAAAAGATGAGCGTGTTGACTACACCACTCAGCAACTCCTGTTATAAATGAGGGGGGTCAATAAATGGCATTAAAATTTCCTGTTATTATATGTGGCCAAAGCCAATTTCCCTCTGAAGGTCTCCTGCTTTAAAGAGACTTTTCTGTGAGGAGGACCCTGCTTTTAGTCTCACTAGTGTCTGCATCAGACAAAGACAACTAACAACTCACTCAGTGAAATGGCCAAAGAAAACCCACATTTTCATTCCTGCACATTCAGAGAGAGGGTCCAGCCATCATCTTTTCCTCCCACCTTGCATCCTCACTGCTATCCACCCTAATCTGGGCCCAGAGGAGTAGTCTGGCTCTAGTCACAATCCAGAATGTACTACTGGTTAGTACCAGTGATAGGAGATTACATGAGTTAGCCTCAGAGGTGACTTTTTGGTGGCCTTTGGGGTTGCTTGATAAATCAAAGTATACTAGGAGCAGGTCTCTGGAGAATTCAGGCAGGTGTTCCCATTCCTACCTACTCCTCACCTTCCTGCTCTCAAGGCTTGCTGCCCAGCCCACAAACAGGAAACAGTTGACACTTGAGCCTTAGGCTAAGGAGCCAAACATGGCTGGCAAAGGAGGATAAATTCCCAACTCTCCAAAAGCAAATACATGTATCAACTATGTTCCCACCCAAGCTTGGAGAAAGTGGTGGGGCTTAGATTGGGAACTGATGGATTCCAGCTGGGGTGTGGGGGTAGGGGAAATGACCTTTCTAGTAGCATCCTCAGCCCATCTAAAATAGGGCAAGCTCAGCAATGCAGCCCCAGAGGGAGGGGAAAGAAGAGGAAAATGAGTGTTGTTCATTCATCAGAAGATAATAGGAACTAATATTTATTGGTTGATTGCTGTGTGTCAGGGACTATTCTTACATCTTTAACTACATTAATCTTTACAACATCCTAGGACGTAGATACTATTATTGTTCTCATCTTCCGATGAGAAATCTGAGGCAGAGCACGGTTAGCCAACACTGGTAATCTGGTTCAACTACTACATCCACTGCCTCCTCCCAAGACAAGTGGACTGCTGAAACCAACAAGTGTGGATTCAGGCAAGCCCAGCTCTAAATCCAGACTTCTCCACTTAACTCTGTGATCCTGGGGAAAATTCTTTAGCCTCAGTTTCCTCATCTATAGAATGGGAATAATAACTGTACACAGGGTTACTACAAGTACTTAATGAAAGAATATATACAGGGGGATCAAGAAGTTCATGGAGAAATTTCATTATCTTACCCCATTTTTCTATGAACTTTTTGAAGCTCCCTTGAATATAAGTCATTTTGCACTCCACACAGTTAGGGTTTCATTGTTATATTATTATTATTTAGCATTTTGACTATGGGGAAATGGCTTTGGAGGAGGGATCACTAAATCTTACCTGAAAATATTTCTTGCCTGAAATACTGTTCCATACCTACCTTTTATTCTCTGCTGAGGTGGTACTAGTTTACATACTTCTTGTTCTGATATCTTTTAGGAACTTTTCAGACCTGTCTCGCTCACTGAATAGCAGGTAGGTCCTCTGAGGGCAGAGCTGTGTGTATTGTTTCTCAGGTGCCTCTCCCAGTGCCAGGGGAAACCTCCATTTTCCATTGCCTTGTATTTTTCTGTGGAAGGACTTGTCTATACCAACATCTCACTCTCTGCCTCATGGAAGGAGAAGTGACTCATCTCCTTGGTAGCTCCAGGTCAGCTGTTCTCTGCGGGTGGGGGTGGAGAAGAGCTACCCTGGGAGATTCTGTCTAAAATCTTTGGGGATGGTTTTACTGTGTTAATAATTGTTGCTGCTTTTAAGTGCCGTTGAGTTGATTCTGACTCATAGTGACCCTGTATAGGGTTTCTGAGGAGGGGCTGGTAGTTTTGAACCACAGATCTTGTGGTTTGCAGTCCAGTGCTTATCCTACCGCACCACATCAGGAGTCCATCTTAATAACTGTTGTTAAGTGCCGACGAGTCTTAATAATTAGGGGACTAGATACTGTGTCCGGAGTCCGGTATGTTGCTGTAGGATAAGCACTGGGTCACAAGGTCAGCGGTTTAAGCTCACCAGCTGTCCTTGGAAATTGTATATAGGGTCATTATGAGTTGGAACCTACTCAGTGGCACCTAACAATAACCTATATTGTACGCAGTTGGCTCTGTAGGATAAGAATCACAAGGCCAGCAGTTCAAATCCACCAGCTGCTATGGAGGAAAAAGATCAGACTTTTTTTCTTCTGTAAATATTTATATACTCAGAAACCCTATATAGGGTTGCTGTGAGTTGGAACCAACTTGATGGCAACAACAAACTGTGTTTACTGGTGTTTGGGTGGTGTACATGGTTAACACACACTCACCTGCTCACAGAAAAGTTGAGTTTTGAGTTCACCCAGAAGAAATCTACTTCTGAAAAATCAGTCACTGAAAACCCCAGGGTGCACAATTCTCTCTCACACATCTGGAATTGCCAGGAGTTGGCATCAACCCAATGGAGCAACTGGTATTTTATTTGAATTTACTGGGCGGGGGCAGGTATCCTAGACATCCTACAATGCCAAAGACAGTACCCAAGAAGAAAGATTTGTTCTTGGCTCTATGACTCGTCGTGGTGCCTTCTAGTCAGTTCTGACCCTTAGCAACCCTGTACAGGGTTTCCTAGGAGCGGCTGGTGAGCTTGAACCACTGACAATGCAGTTCAAACTGCCTTTGCAGTTCAATGCATTAACCTACAACACCACATATGACTTTTACATACTCCACCAGATAGTTACACAGATGAAAGCCTGCCGATCATCACCTAAATTTAGAACCCAATTTCGTATTCTATGCAATCACACTTTTAATATACACTGACTTTTCCCCAAGAATGCCATTTTGTGTGTGAGGAAAAATTTTTGTCAAAAATCTTAAAATTCTAGAAACTCATGGCTTTTAAGCTGATGATACAGCACATGGAACATCTTTCTGTATTTGTGTCTGTCGCAATCATATAGATAAAAGCATTCTACTATCTCATTAAATAGCCTAGGGGAGTGTGCCTAAGAATTTACATTTATTATAAAGTGCATTTCCTTCTTTTTATTCATATTAGAGCATCTTACTTATTATTTACATTTTCAATCTATTTTATTTTAGGACACATTCAAGGGGTTTTACAGAATTCTGGTAGAAATAACACTGTATCTGTAAGGTAGAGAACGGAAGAATCAAACAGAAGTGGGGCTTAGCCCCCATGGTTCAAGCTCACCAGCTGCTCCTCGGAAACCCTATACAGGGTCACTATAGGTCAGAACCAACAGCATTCAACAACAACAAAGCCTCACTCTCTTCAGACCTGTCAGCGAGGAGGATACTTGGAGGTCTGTTTTCTGCCAGCTCTATCTGGAACTAGTCCCAACTCAGAGTGACCCTATATTGAGCTTCCAAGACTGTAAATCTTTAAAGAAGTTGTTGTTAAGTGCCATCGAGTTGGATCTGACTTATAGCAACCCTGTGCAGGGTTTCTGAGGAGCAGCTGGTGAGACTAAACAGCAGATCTTGCGGTTCAAACTGACCTCGCAGTTCAGCACATTAACCCACAGTGCCACACCAGGATTAGTCTTCTCTTTCTCCTGTGGAGCAGATGGTGGGTTTGAACCACCAACCTTGCAGTTAGCAATCCAGTGCTAATCTTACAATGCCACCAGGGCTCCTTATTTAGTGCTGGTTGGTGTGTTTAATTCTGGAGTGAGGTCTTAGAAAGCCCATTGTAGCCATACAACAAAACTACATCTTCAATAAAGTTCTATCTGTAAGGCTTGTTTATATGGTTTTCAGCTGGGTTGGCACCTTGGAGAGGAAAAAAAAAGAGGGACACTGTATATTGATACCCTAAAGCTCAATCCTGCTGCCTAGGATTTTACCACCCACCTATCAATTTGCTATACTGTGGTGGCTTGCATGTTGCTGTGATGTTGGAAGCTATGCCAGGGGTATTTCAAAAACCAGAAGGGTAACCCATGGTGGACAGGTGTCAGCAGAGCTTTCAGACTAAAACAGACTAGGAAGAAAGACCTGCCAACATATGGAAAATCAGCCAATGAAAATCCTATGGGTCACAATAGAATTTTGTTCAATACAGTGCTGGATGATGAGTCCTTTAGATTAAGAAGCACTCAAAATACTCAGTGTATGCAACAAATACTCAGAGCATACCAACAGTTGTAAAGATGGCACGGGACTGGGCACCATTCTGTGCTGTTGTACATGGAATTGTTATGAGTTGGAACCAACTAACAGCAATTAACAACTGCTTTTTGTTGCTGTTAAGTACCATTAAATGACCAGTGAGTGACCTTGCTTAGGACTAAGCAGAATGTAGTTCACCAGCTCACGTTCTATGCTATCTTTGCCTGACCCTTTACCCTGCTTCCACTGGGAGGTGCAGAAGCAGAAACTGAATGCTGCTACTTTTAGAAAAAAATAGCACCAGAGGGAAACAACCATTGGGGGACAAGATCATCTTGCCATCCTTAGTTCTTATCCTTTGGGGTCTTTCACAGGGAGGCCTCAGACTTTCCTGCCTGCTTACTGGACCCATGGTCCTGAGGTTCTATTGGACTGCTGGGCTTCCTTAGACTTACAAAGCAACCCCATCCAACCCCAATGACAAGATAACTGGCCCTCCCTCTCCACAGCTTCAGCTGCATTTTCTTCCCCACCAGGACTTTCAACTCCTGTGGGGCAGGGACCATGTTATACTCCTCTTTGATGCCTCAACACCTAGCTAAGTACATATTTATTTATGGAACTAACAGGTCAAATGCAGCCACTTATTTCCCTCTTTGCCCTTTGCAGCTCAGCTGAGCCAGTGCCTACTATTCTGAGACTGTTCCTGGTGGTACCAGACCCCCACATGCCTGCTTGAGAGTCTTGTCATACCTCTCCTGAGTCTCCCTCAGAGGCCTCCCTAGAGAAGCCTCCTCATCATTCTGGATCTGCACAGACCTCTTCTTTGGCTGAATTGGATTGATTTTAGAGATGATGCCCCATTGTGCTAATTAAATATCGCAAATCAAAGCATGCCAGGGGCAACCAGACAACCCTGCCAGTTGCTCTGTCATGTTTTTAAAAATAATGAAGGAAAGTCACATGTGGCTAACATTTAAATGTTATCTTGTGGTAACTGCTCTGGACTAGCTGGGCTGGGGGTCCGGAGAGGTGCACAGGAGAGCCTGGCATTGGTGTGGTGAGCTCAGAGCATTGCCTAAGTCTAGGACTGCGTGGAAACTCAGGCAACCGGAACTTAGGGCCAGGGTGCTTCAGACTCAGCCAACCTCATAGAACTTTTAGGAGGTCTTCTAGAAAAATAACATTAACAAAACACATGGAAACACTGCTGTGATCTATCTTGGTGGAAACCCATGCATGGTCTTGGATGATGGGGAATCCAGCAGTCAGATCAGTGTGCTACTCAAATATGTACTTGTCACTGTGGACTCTACAAGAAGCCTTTAAGGCAATTCCGCCTCTCACCGTTCTTATGAAGTTAGCTCTTGTCCTGAAGAGCAGGAAATGAAGTAGATAAACCCCATGACCAGGAGAGCTATCCTCTGGGCTCCTGAACTCACCTACAAGATACTCAGCTCACCCTCTACCTAAGAAAAACCCACCAACTCTTGTAGGCAAAGCTTTCAATTGGGCTTTCTCTCTTTCCGGGTTCTCTTTTCTTTCTCTCTCCAGACACACAACCCACTCAAGTCTCCCTCAAAAGCTTTCTCTTCACTTGTCTCTGCTTTAGACCAATACCTCCACCACCCCCGCCCTCCCCACCCCCAATCATCACACTCAAAGGGAAATTCTGCATTCCTTGTCTGCATTCATTTCCTTGACTCCTGCTTACCTTACAATCCAGTATCTATTCTCACTAAGGGAACTATAGAAATTGCAATAAGGTTCTTCCTGTTCCGCTCACTACCAAAGCCACTCGCCTGCTCTGAAGCTTTGGGTTCTCTGTTACCTCTGATTGTTTTGATGATGTTGGCTCTTTCCAACTTCATGGGAGCCTCTCCCTTCATGAGTGTGGTTCCCCTTTTGTCCCTTTGATTATTCCTTCTTAGTCTCATCTATGGCCTGTTCCTTAAATGTCCCTTTTCCTCTGGGTTCTGTCCTTGGTCCTCTTTTCACTCTGCACACCCACCTGGGGGGATCTCTCTCCTTCCCAACACTTTAGTGAACACCAAGTCTATGGTGACTCTCCAGTATTCATCTGCAGTCCTGACTTGTCTCCTGGGCTTCAGACCCAATTTTCCCATCACAATTTAGACAACTAAAGCTTGCCATCTGCCCTTCTTCCTCCTCTCACCATCTGGACAAGTTTGTTCCACCTCCTGTCTTCTTGCTCTTTGGCTGTGGCATTTGACTCTGCTTTCTCCTTTGCTGGCCATGTTCAACCTGTTGCCAAAATCCTCCTGTACTTATCTCAGGAGCTTCAATGTGATGCGGCTTCAAAAGTTCATGGAAAAATTCCATTATCTTTTCATTCCATTTTCCATAAACCTTTTGAAGTCCCCCTCGTATCTCTCAAATCTAGGTCTCTCCATGCCTACTAACACAATAATAGCAAACACTTACATAGTGCAACTGTTCCCAGACACTTGTCCACTTGTCATATATACACCTATATGGCTCAACATGGAAACTTCCTGATGAGCCTATGTCCTTGCTGATGCAACTCCAGTACTGGAGTTTATCCAGCACCTGGCTGTAACTCCCAATTACAATGACTGACTTGGGCCCTTCCATCCTGAGTTTCCCCAAATACGGCAGCTCTTCTTTTGTGCTCTTGTGTCTGCCAACTCCCTTTCTGCTCCAACAGAGGTTGCTGCTACACAGCTACTCTTTCTTTCCCTTTCTACTCCTGGTGCCTCTTACTTCCTCCCAGTGAGGCATGCTCAGCCTCTGGCTCCCAGGCCTCTCCTGAAGGCCTCTCCCTAGGGAAAGAGAAGTTGACAGAGTGAAGAGGGGAAGGAGGATGCAACAAGGCAAAATGAGAAAAATTGTTTCTGGAGTAAAAGAGAGTTGGATTCAAACAACACCTAACCAATTCTGTGACCTAGGGCAAGTTACTTAACTTCTCAGAGCCTTAGTTGAAAAAGGTGGGGCTGACTGGGAGACAGTTTCTCCACCTGCAAAATGGAGGTGATAACAATGACCTCACCGGTTTGTTGTTGTTAGGTGCTTGTGAATCAGTTCCGACTCATAGCAACCCTACGCACAACAGAATGAAACACTGCCCAGTCCTGCGCCACTATAATTCCATTGTTGCTGCCAATGTGTCAATCCATCTTATTGGCAATCTTCCTCTTTTTCGATGACCTTCCACTTTACCAAGCATGATGTCCTTCTCCAAGGACTGGTCCCTCCTGACTACATGTCCAAAATAGGAGAGATGAAGTCTTGCCATCCTGACTTCTATGGAACATTTTGGCTGTACTTCTTCCAAGACATTTTCATTTGTTCTTCTGGCAATCCAGGTACTTTCAATATTTCTTGCCAACGCCAAAATTCAAATACATCGATTCTTCTATGTTTTTCCTTATTCATTGTCCAACTTTCACATGCATAGGAGGCAAGTGAAAAATACCATAGCTTGGGTCAGGTGTACCTTAGTTCTCAAAATGACCTCTTTATACTTATTAATACTTTAAAGAGATCTTTTACCACTGATTTGTCTAATGCAAATTTGTCTAATGTTGTTTGCTTTCTTGAGTGATGCTTCCATGAGTGTTGATTGCGGATCCAAGCAAAATGAAGTCTGTGACAGCTTCAATCTTTTCTCCATTTATCCTGATGTTATTTGGTCCAGTGGTGAGGATTTTGTTTTCTTTACATTGAGGTGCAAGCTATACTGAAGACTCTAGTCTTTCTAATCAATAAATATTTCAAGTCCTCTTTGCTTCTAGCAAGCAAGGTTGTGTCATCTGAAAATCATAGGTTATTAAAAAATCTTCCTCCAATTCTAATGCCAAACTCTTCATATAATGCAGGTTCTCAGATGATTTGCTCAGCATATAGATTGAATAAATAAGTATGGTGAAAGGATACAACCCTGGTGCACACCTTTCCTGACCTTAAACCATTTAGTAACCCCTTGTTCTGTTTGAACAACTGCCTCTTGGTCTATGTTCAGATTCCTCATGAGAACAATGAAATGTTCTGTAAGTCACATTCTTTTCAATGTTATCCATAGCTTATTATGAGCCACACAGTCAAATGCCTTTGCATAATCAATAAAGTATAACTAAACATCTTTCTGTGGTTCTCTGCTTTCAGTCAAGATCCCTCTGACATCAGCAATGGTATCCCTCACTCCACGTTCTCTTCTGAATCTGGCTTGAATTTCTGGCAGCTCCTTGGTGATGTACTGCTGCAAACATTTAAAAAATTATCTTCAACGAAATTTTACTTGCATGTGAGATTAATGGTATTGTTTGATGATTTTGGATTGTAAAAAAGTACCTTGCACAGGGCTCGGTGGTTGGTATTACGTTGGCTTCTTTCCCTTGCTGTGAAAAGCAGGAGCCTGGCTGGAGTACAAATAGCTAATGGACTCAGCTGTAAACTGAAAGGTTGGAAGTTTGAGTCCACCCAGAGGCACCACCAAGAGAAGTCTGGTAATCTACTTCTCACAATTCAGTCATTAAAAACCATATGGAGCACAATTAGAACTCAGACACACATGGGCCCACCATGAGTTGGATTTGACTCCATAGTAACTGGTTGGGCTGTCAGGGCAGTGGCCTGAGGCCTGCTGTGTACTGCTGTGAATGGAAGTGTGTGGATGGGAGCTGGTGCCTGGAGGCATCTGGATGACAGAGTAAGAAAAGGGAGAAGGAGACCTTGGCACAGTCACTCTGGTCAGGGGGTACTGGTGAGCAGCCTAAGTGTGTAAGTGTGTAAATGAGTGTGACTTGGCTAAGTGTCTCTTCCTCCAAAATTCCCCCTCTTTAAAAGAAAGACTTGTCATGTCTGTTCTTGTCAGTAATGAGAAATACAAAACCCCTCCCAAGGGAGGGAGGGAATGACCCACCCACCCCATGTGTCTCATCCAAAGGAAACAAACCCAAGTGAGGTTCGCTGCTGGCAAAAGTGAGGATATGTTCTTCAAATTAGTTCAGAAGGTTGGGGCTTCCCTTTAGGCTACCCAGGGCAGAGGAGCTGCCACAAGTGTGAGGGTTTCTCAAGCTGAACTCTGACAGATAGCACAAGCAGCCAAACCCACCAGGACTGTGTGGAGGCCATCTCCTGGCTAGGCTGGTGTGGGCATATCTTGGTGTTGGATGAGCCTTCCCCTCGCATCTTGGCCAAGGGCCTGGAGCAGTGAGAGGCTGACCCTGGGTCAATGGATTCTGAGTTCTCAGGGCAGAAAGCACAGGCCACAGGGCACATCCCAATCTGTTTAAGACTCTCCTTAGGGATCAGGAATCCTTAAGGATTGCCTCCTGCCCTTGAGGGGAAACCAGTCAAACTGTTCCTTACATAAGAATCTCTCTCTCATTTACAAATCATGAGTGAGAAGGTGATGCCTGTCTCCTTGCTTGAGAGTTGTTCCAGTGTTTAATCTGCCTCATTGGCTGGAAGTCCTTTCTCATAGCCAAGCTAGAGCTGACTATTATTGAAAACCTATCTCCAGTTTACATCTCCAATAGAAAGGTTGGTCTAGCCAACTTTTCCCAACCTCTCTGATGAGCAAAATTGTAGGATTTACCTGCCTAAGCAATCAGTCTGGTCACTAGTGTGGGGGTTTAGACCACTCAGGTGACACTGTTAAGGTGTATGTGTGTGTGTGTGTGTGTGTGTGTGTGTGTGTGTAAGGGTGACAATAAAATGATTAGCTATAAAATCTTTGTGCACTGTTAAGGTGTATGTGTGTGTGTGTGTGTGTGTGTGTGTGTGTGTAAGGGTGACAATAAAATGATTAGCTATAAAATCTTTGTGCACTGTTTCAGCAGCATAAATTTATTATTTAAAAAAAAAATAAAACTATACCTGTAGTTAGTTATAAACAACAAAAATCGTTTTGGTAAGCTTGTTGTTGTTGTTGTTGAGTGCCGTTGAGTCGTTTCCGACCCATAGCGACCCTGTACAGGGTTTCCGAGGGTGTAAATCTTTACGGGAGTAGAAAGCCTCATCTTTCTCCCGCGGAGCGGCTGGTAGTTTCGAACCGCTGACCTTAAGGTTCGCAGCCCGATTCGTAACCACTACGCTACCAGAGCTCCTTTTTGGTAAGCTTACATGTATCAATATACCCACAAGGCTGAAACTCTATGCTAATTTACTTTTTGAATCTTCTAATGTGCTCCTGTCAGAGGTGTCACTATTATCCTATCATAGTGAGGCTTTTTATCATGTGGTTTTGTCTGCACATGTTACAAGCACATGCTATTCCATAGATTTCATTGCTGGTGATATTTTCATAGCCACCAATTTTGTCAAATTTTCTGGTGTTTTAACTACAATGTTGTGGTAAATAGTATTTGTGAACCTTCATCAATAACATTTTTGAGAATGAAATAATAATTAAAGAAGACAAGTCAAAAAAGTTTTGTAAGTTACTAATACTGTAATAATGTCATGATTCCATGTAGAAAGATTTTATAAAACAACTGTGTTTATATTCATATAAGAAATATTACATTTAAGCAATTTATGTATATCGAGCATGTCTATATTCTATTATTCAAATTACTAGTAAACATTACTAAGGATTCTGTATGGTCTGGTAATGGGAAGAGGTCCACGGGCGGAGGTGGGGGGTATCTGACACCAACCCTAGTGAGACCACGGTAGGAAATTCTGGCATAGGATTCAAGAATATTTTTCTCTCTGACTGGGAAGGGTGTGCCCAGAGTTAGCAGCAGTCTTTTGGGAAATGTTAGTAGTGACTTCAGATCATCCCACAGATAAAGGAAGAAAAGAATGTATGTCTATCTTTGATCTCCAGCCCTGCCCTAGACTTCCATCTAAGCCTGGACTCACAATATTGGAACAGGAAGGAGCTCTAAAGATTATCCAATGCACCCCACATTGGTAACTATCTTCCTCCCCACTTGCTCCCTCTCCACCCCATTTTTCTCTGCCTGACACACATTCTTACCCTTTAAAGCAGGACTCAATGTCACCTCCTCTATGAAATCTGCCCGTAGTTCCCAAAATTAACTATTTCCACTTCTGTTTGACACCATGCTATTTAGACACCTCTAGTAAAGAACATGCGTAATTGTTTACTTAAAGGTCTCTCTCTCTCTCCCCCTACCAGACTGTGAGCTCCTCCAGGGCAGGAACCATGTCATAATTTTCTTTGTATTTCCACGCCTGGCATAGTGTGCCTCTACAAATTATGTTATAAATTAATCTTTTGACTGAGGATACTCAGGCCCTTTAATTTAGCAACTTGACCAAGGTCTTATAGCTAGTGAGTGGCAGAAAAGGGACCAGAACCCAAGTTCTCTGACTTCGTATCAAATTCATTGTCTCACTCTGGAGCATCCCCTTATTGTTTATTGAGTGTCTACAGCTTAGATGTTCTCTCTCCAACAAACACACCCACTCCCACCATCTACTTCTGACATCACAGCGTGTCTGACCCCTTTTTCCCAGTCTTCTTCCCATCAGCTCTAACCTCAAGGGTAAAGTCCTCATCCTCTGCTTCACACTTCTCTTTACACTTCCACCTCTATCCATTCTTATCAACACCACCTTCCCCAACCAACTCTAATTCCACCCATCTTGGTTCTCTTCAAACCACACTTGTATCTACACTGATCCCCTGAACCTGGTTATGTATTCATTGGTGTGCTCTTTTTGTGTTATTTGTTCTCTATCTTCTTGCTTTAACTCATGAGTTCCCTGAAGAAACATGGGCATTTCCCCCTTTGTACCTCCCCACAGGGCTCCATAAATTCTACCCACAGTTAGTCCACACAAACAGACTCAGAAATCTCAGGCTAAGCATTGACAAGAAAAGAGCTGTTGACTTAGATTTCTGGACCACATCTGGTATGGCATGTAGTTAATCCTAAATACGAAGGAACTTTTAAAGTTTGTGGGAAAATTCCATGATCTTTTTTTCCATTTTTCCACAATTTTTTAAAACAGTTTGATTATGAATTATGTGAGGGTTTACATGGGAGAACATTAGGTTTACATTCATCCTATTGTTACATTGCCATGGTTACCATCCCCTCCATGCAGCATCAACCAACCAAAGGGTATACCCCACAAGCCTGACCCCTGTCCGTCAGCACACAGTCCCTCTCTCTCTCTGGGTCTAGAGTTCCCACCCACTCCATCTCTCCATGTCATTGTCTCTGCCTCCATCTCTGGCATCACTGCTTCTCTGGATCCCGCACTCTGCTCTTCTCCCTTGATGGTCCCAGGGACCTCCACTCCTGGCCTGAAAAGTCAACCACTTCCTTTCTTTTGCTACAAAATGTCTACCTTTACATTTCCAACTCTCACAGTCAGTCCTGATAGTAATTATTCACTATTGTACCCCATGAGTGCTATCCCCATCTCCTTTCATCAGTCCCGCACAGACAGATTGGCTACTGCTCAGTGGAGATTCTACCTTCCTCTGCACCCTCTGGATCTAGGTTCCCTCTTGAAAGCTTGTAAGCCAGTCACTTCTTGCCTTTGTAGCCCCCATTTTGGGTAGCCAATGTCCCTGTTGCCCATCCCTGTCTACCCTGTGTATGGAGGGGGTGGGAATGATCCTTGCTGTAAAGATATGTTCCCTCTTTTGAGCTACTGCATCCATAGGTGTAGGTCAAGTTCATCAAATTGTACCAGATTACTTTTTTCCCTCTTTTTTCTTCTTCTAGTTAAGCTCTGATCATCTGGCCTTTGAAGCCAGGTCAAGTGGGTATTATCTGCAAGTGTGGGTATTCTTGTGCATATGCCCTCTCTTCTTATCAGCTGGATGTTTCATTTTCCACTCTAGTCCTCTGTGGCTATGTCACTGGCTCTGGGCCCAGGAGTCCCCAGGTCTTACCATACTGCTGGGTTCACAGGAGTCTATTGAACGTGTTTGGACTTAGCTCACAACTTCATTGCTGTTTTCTCCCACTTCCCCTTATCGGTGACCAACGTGATCACCAGTCAGAACATGTGTCTCCTCATGTATTCCCATTGAGTCTTAGTCTTGGAATGGGGTTTGCCCTGAGGGGACCCGACCGCTTGTTCCACAAATCTTTTAAAATCCCTTACAGGTGCTCCACTTATCAGTACTCTTTTGAAGGACTACTGAAGAAGAGACACCAACATCGAATCATGATGGGTGTACCCTCAGGGTGCTTTACAGATGTCTTCCAATCCTGGAAGATGGAAATCTATGAATAAGCACCCTCAAACTTTACTTACTCTTCTTTGTATTCCCCACAATTGACCTACGAAATTTACGGAATAAAGGATTTCCTTCTGAGCCAAACCCTTACCTGTCTGTTGAAATCTAGGCCATTTCGATCATTTCCTGGAAGAGATGAAAAAATTTAATTATTAGTTGTTAGCAAGACTTGAAGATTCCAAAGTTGAAAGGAAAACTAGGATGTTGGAAGGAGCGTGTCTTTATTCTAAGAAGAACACCTGCTTCCTGTGTGGCCAGGACTCTCCTGTTTACTCTGTTTTTTGGAAAAGTCTTTGAAAAGTCTCTGTCAGGTGGTGGATAAGTAGGAGGAATGGTGTCTAAAAGGAAGACTGACTTCTCCCTAGAACGTTCAACACTAGAGTGGTCAGCTGTCTCACTCAGAGCACAGCTGTTACATAGCCTTCATTCATGAGTCAGAAAGAGCAGTCATGGGTCTTATGAGAACCCCTCTCAGATAAGACACCCTCCTGCTATCATAGTCCTTCAAGTTTGATGACAACTAAATCATGTCAAGCAGACAAATGTCTGTCCTGATTTTTGTCTTCCAACCTTTATTTCTTGTTCTGTTCATTTTTGCCCTTTTTCAACAGCTGGTGTGTTGAAAGACTAGATGTGTGCTTAATAGAGAAAATTTGTTGGTACAGAAAAAATATCAGTAGAAGAATAAATGCTCTGCTAAGAAGCAACTAGAATTAACATGTTTGCATATTTCAGGGTCTTTTTTATGTTTCTTTTTCCCTATAGGTATGTATCACTGTAGAATTTTTTATTCTGCTTTTTTTCCAGAGAACATCATAAATATTTCTCTTATACTATTAAGAACTCATTGAAACACCATTTTAAATTGTTCAATAGTATTCCATTATATGCATGTACCTTGTTTTGCTTAAATATATACCAATTGTTGGGGAATTGTTATAACTCTTTGTTATTAATAAATTACCCCATTCACACAGCTCTCTAGGGCAGAAGCTGCCACCCAACCTTTGTTTGGGATTGTTGACTCTATAATAGCAAAGAATATGACTATTAGGTACTATATGCCCTGGTGGAATCCTGGTGTGGCTGTAAGATAAGCACTGGACTGCTAACAGTGGTTCAAACCCACTGCCTGTTCCTTGAAAACCTCATACAGGGCCATTATGAGTCAGAAAGACTCAATGGCACTTAACAACAATGACACATGCCCTGGTGGCATAATGGGTTATGCATTGGGTCACTAGCTGCAAGGTCAGTGGTTCAAACTCACCGGCTACTGCATGGGAGAAAGATGAAGTTGTCTGCTCCTATAAAGATTTACTGCTATTGCCTTGGAACCCTAGAGAGCGGTTCTACTCTATCCTCTAGGGTCACTATGAGTTGGAATTGATTAGATGGCAGTGGTTTTGGTTGGATACTGCTGTGATATTGTAGAAGAAGCAGTGGACCACTAACTGAAAGTTCAGTGGTTCAAACCCACCAGCTGCTCCTTGGAAACTCTACACAGGGTTTCTATGAGTTGGAACTGACTCAGCAGCACTTAACAACAGCAGCATATACTCAGAGCCTAGCACTGTGCTTAGAATGTAGGAGGAGCTTAAAATAGATGAATATTGACTGACATGGTTATGGAGGCTTCCTAGGCAAAGCTAAACAACTCGTGTTCGTTTACTGGGTCAAAAGTCTTGGGACCATAGACTTAGTGGACAATTTAGTCAGTTGGCATAACATAACTTGCAAATACAATGTTCTATATCCAAGTTTAGTGAGTAGTGTCTGGCGTCTTCAAAGCTTGTGAGCAATCATCTAAGATATACCTATTAGTCTCTACTTGTAACGAATACAGGAGAATGAAGGAAACCAAAGACTTAGAGAAGGAACCAGTCCATGGGACTAATAGCCCACACAAACTACAAGCTGCAACCAGAAGAACTAGTCGGTACGTAACTATTACTACCTGTCATTCTGATCAAGGACACAATCGAAGGTCTCAGATATAATGGAAGAAAATATGAAACAAAATTCAAATTCCAAACAAAGGCCAAAACGACTGGGTTGATAGAGACCAGAGGAGCCCCCAAGACTATTATGCTAACACAGGCTTTGAACTTGGAACTGACACTATTTCTGCAGGTCATCTTTTAACTGAATAAAGGATTGGCTTATAAAATAATATCATCTGTAAGTAATGTGCTCCCTTAAGCAATGAACTATATGAAGCTAAATAGTCAATAGCGACCTAAAAGCAAATATGAGAAGGCAAGGAGGGAAAGGGAAGCTAGATCAATGGAAACAGAGCAAACAGAATGGAAAACATTAGAATGTTGATACATCGTAAAACTTTTACCCACTGGCATGGAAAAAATTTGTATAAAAACTGTTAAATACTTATTTAGCACATTCACTTAAAACACAATAAAACATACATACATACATATATATATATATATATATATATATATTTTTTTTTTTTTTTTTTTAAAGAATGAACAGTCTTAATGCCCATCAACAGAAGAATGGTTAAACAAACTTTATTACATATTCACAACAGAATATTATGCAACATTGAAGAATAACAGAATCTGCAAAACACATCACAACATGAATGAACCTGGAGAATGTTATGTTGACTGAAATTAGTCAATGACAAAAAGACAAATATTGAATGAGACCACTGTTGTAAAACATTAAGAAAATATTTTCTTACTAAACAAAACAATTCTATGATGGTTACAGGGTGGGTGGCAGTGGGGGAAGGAGGAAAAAAAATAAAGGGACTAGAGGTAAATACTGATGGTACATGGAGGGGATTGCAATCATTGCAATGACAAGAAGTATGTGACTTGTTGAATGTGGAACTGATGATCTGTTCTATAAACCTTCACTCAATTCACAATAAAAAGTCACAAAAAGAATTGAGTTCTCTGGAGGAGTGAATCTGTGACTCCCAGAGGAGGAGAGCAGAAAAAGAGGCAGAGCAGGTGAACTTAGGAACAGGAAGGTCCAATTTGGCCTAAGGAAATGCTACTTCCTCAGTCATTCCATCAAATCACATCCACCTCCTCTGCCCCAGAAGATGGGAACAAACTCAAGGTACTATTGACTAAATAGATAAGTTATAAGAGCCCTGTGGCTCTGTAGGATAAGCACTGGGCTGCTAACTACGAGGTTAGCAGTTCAAGCCAACAGCCACTCTGCAGCAGAAAGACAAGGCTGTCTGCTCTCGCAAAGATTGACAGCCTTGGAAATATTATACAGAGCCAGTATGAGTCAGAATAGACTCAAGTGCACTCAGCAATAACAACATAAAAATGAACAAGTGAATGAATTCTGCACTCTCATACTACTAATAAAACTAAAAAGAAATTCATCCTTTGCTTTTCATCAGATCTTCAGTAGGTTTGGAATAAAGTCCAAATTTCTTAGCGTGACATTCCCCAACTGTCTTGGCGTCTGCTTACCTTTCCTGTTTTGTTTCTGCCACGTAGGTCCCACCTCACTTCCTCCTGAGTACCTCAAGGTGTAGCCCACTGCTCTCAAGACCCTGTGTTTCTACACACTGTCTCTTTCACACGCTTAGTCCCCTCTCCTCTACCCAGCCACCTCTCCACACAGGTCATTTCTTACTTGCCTGCCTGTTTCTCTATCCTGCTAGTCTGTGAATTCCTGTACAGAAGGACAATGACACCCATTTTTGTGTCTTAATGGCCACCACTGTTCCTAGCACAAGACACAGGTTCAAGAACTGTCTGCTAACGAATAATGGGATCTAAGAGAACTTCTGAGGCTTTAGTTGAAGTTCATTTTCCTTTGCTCTGTTCCTGAGGACAATGAGGATGGGAAATATGGCTCATTCTGTACAGCTGAGGGGCATCACCAAGAACAGTTGGACTAACAAGATGAGAGCAGGGCAGGGAGGGCTACGGAATCTCAAGAAAAAGCAATATAGTGAAGCACACGGTGATCTCTGAGTAGAAGCCTGATTTGGGACTCTGCTACAAGAATATGTAAACACTGTTCAAAGACCTAAAGATCAGATAAGCCCATAGACTGAGAATCGTTGTGTGTTCGGACTTAGACTTATAGGTAAAACTGCTTTTGCCTTAAAAAAAACACACACACACACAAAAAACCCAAACAACAACAACAAAAAAACCCCTCCGTTTATGGCACTGTAAGATTATAAAGTTAGCAATAAGGAATAATTTTTAAAGATTTGACAAATAAACTCAGCCAACAAATGTGTGGTGCTGTAGGATCAGCACTGGACTGTGAACCACAAGGTCAGTGGTTCAAACCCACCAGTTGCTCCTTGGAAGCCCTGTACAGGGTCGCTATGAGTTGGAACCAACTTGACAGAACCCAACAATATCAAAAATAATAGCAACAACAATCCATGCAGGAGTCCCTGGGTGGTGCAAACAAAGTGCCCGGCTGCTAACTTAAAGGTTGCAGGTAACAACTCTACCCAGCGGCACCACAAAAATCAGTTATCAGAAACCTTATGGAGAACAGTTCTATTCTGACACACACAGGGTCACCATGAGTTGGAGTTGACTCAATGGCAACTTTATGTTCTAATCACTCTTCCAGACACAAGGGACAGAAACAAAGAAGACAGACGGAAATTACTGCCCTCCTGGAGTTTCTTTTCTAGTTGAGTAAACAGAAAAGGAACATGCAAACAGAATGATAATTTCAGTTAGAGGTGATTCCTGTGGAGAACAGTCATGTAAGACAGATGACAAAGAAAGTCAGAGACGGTTCATCAGCATGGTAGTTCATTGACTCTCAGGGAAGGTGACATTTGTACTGAATTTTAGTAAAGACCCACCCTTTTGAACAGTACAGATGTCACCTTCCCTGAGAGTAATGAGGTTAGTGTAGCTAGAGATGAGTAGTTGGGGAGCCTGGACTGGCTGACCAGAGGAGGGATAAAGTGGGGGCTGACAGGGAGGTCATGGTGAGACTTTGGATTTCACTGCAAGAAAGATGAGAAATGGCAGGAGTGTTTCGAGCAGAAAAGCAACATGGCCTGATTTGTGTTTTAAACCCTCAGTGATGGTCCACTACCATTACTGAACATTTTGGTCAATGACCCAAGTGATGGATCATGATCAAAAAGAAGAAAGTTATGCAACAGAATTTCAAATTCGTATAAAAACCCATTAAGATGGAGGTGGGGGGCACTCTGAATCTATAGATATTAGGAAAGTCTTTAAGCATTGAACCTAAATGATCCCATAAAGTCATCTTTAAACTAAAGATGTTTAGTTTAGGGTTTCCAAGGCTGTAAATCTTTACGGGAGCTGAAAGCCTCATCTTTCTCCTGCGGAATGGCTGGTAGTTTTGAATTGCCAACCTTGAGGTTAGCAGCCCGATTAATAACCACTACGATACCAGAGCTCCTTCAGTTTAGTTCAACTAGTAAAGAATATTTACCTAGACCATTGTGCTCTTCTAAAGGATTACCTAGTTGAGATCAAATTGACAATAGTAACTCTCAAACACAGAGGACACGTTTAGGTGATAAGAGAAGTCTATGTTAATGGTCAAGAAACAACATGACTAGAGATAGCAAGAGTGGTGACATGATGCCCAGAGTGTGGCCAATGTCATTGAACTGGCATGCAGAAGATGCTGAATGGGTGTGTGTTTTATGGTATGTGTTTTCACCATACTAACAAATTCCATGGTGATCAGCTGTTGGAAGTAAGAAAGAAGGGAGACCAATCAGGAGGCTATTACAATGTCCCAAGTGAGAGGGACAGTGAATGCTCACTGTCCACTCTGAAGTGGAGGTGGGGAAGCAGGAGGAAGCTGTGAGTAGTGAAGGTAGTGAGAAGGGGTTGGATTCAGAATACAGCTTATATTGATAACTGACAGACTGGTTGATGGTTTGAAGGTGAAGTGCTAGGGAAAGGATGTGCAGATGATACAACCTTGTTTACTGAAAGTGAAGAGGACCTAATACACTTACTGATGAAGATTGAAGACCACAGATCTCAGTATGGATTGCATCTGTGTAAGAGAACAGAAATCCTGACCACCAGACCAATATAGCTATTTTGGTATAGCTATTTTGCTTTTGTACCCCAAATGCCTAAAACATCCATATAAATGAAGTCAAAGTTTCATTTTCCTCGGATCAACCATCAACACTCATGGAAGAAGCAGTCAAGACATCAAATGATGTATTGCATTGGGCAAATCTGCTGCACAAGACGTCTCTAAAGTGTTCAAGAGCAAAGGTGTCAGTTTGAGGACTAAGGTGCACCTGACCCAAGCCATGGTATTTTCAATAACTTCATATGCATGTAAAAGTTGGACAGTGAATAAGGAAGACTGTAGAAGAACAGATGCATTTGAGTTATGGTGGCGGTGGAGAATATTGAAAATATCATGGACTGACAAAATAACAAACAAATCTATGTTGGAAGACATACAGCCAGAGTGCTACTTAGAAGCCTGGAAACCCAGACTTCATCTCATACTTTGAACATATTATCAGGAGGGAGAAGGATATCATGTTTGGTGAGGTGGAGGGTCAGAAAAAAAGAGGAAGACCCCCAACGAGATGGACTGGCACAGTGGCAGTAGTAATGAGCTCAGGTGTAGCAATGATTGTGAGGTTGGTGCAGGACGGGGCAGTGTTTTGTTCTTTTGTGCTTAGGGTGGCTATGAGTCAGTATGGATTCAGTGGCACCTAACAACAACAACAACAGGAAAGGGAGGAATTGAGGATGATTCGTGGGATTTGGACCTTCTCAATAGAATGAACGATACAGTAATTCACTGTCTCGGGTGAACAGGCTGGTGACAGAAAATCAAAAGTAACATTTTAGATGTCTTAAGTTTGAGACTGCAAAGCCGTCTGAACTGCAAGTAGTTCAAGCTTACCTGCTGCTCCTTGGAAACCCTGCAGGGTTGCTATGGGTCGGAATCGACTCGACGGTACTTAACAACAACAACAACAACAACAACAAGTTTGAGATGACAATAAGATATAAAAGTTGAGGCGGGGCCATGAGTTTGAGAGGTGTCAGGTTAGTAAGTACAAATTGAGTAGTAACAGTGTCTATGTTATTTGCTGACATCAAGTTGGCACCTAACTCATGGTGATTTTAAGCGTAATGAAATTAAATGCTACCTGATCCTATGCCATCCCCATGATTGGTTGTGGGTTGGACCATTGTGCTGTATAGGGTTTCCATTGACTGATTTTTTTTTATCAGCCTACACACACACACATACACACTGCCTCTGAGTCAGTTCCAACTTACAACTAGCCTATAGGACAAGTACTGGTGTGGCACTGTAGGATAAGCACTGGACTGATAACCAGAAGGCCAATAGTTCAAATCCATTAACTGCTCTCAGAAACCTATCCAGGTTTGCTGAGTCAGAGCTGACTCCATGACACACCACCACCATCACGATAGGGCAGGGTAGGATCGTTCCAAGGCCATCAATTTTTACAAAAGCAGACTGCCACATCTTTCTTCTGTGGAGTGGCTAGTTGGCTTAAACCATCAAACTTTCAGTTAGCAACCGAGTGCTTAACCACTGCACCACCAGCGATCCTTTCTTAGCTTAGGAAGTGAGTCCAGAAGGAAAAAAAAAAAAAAAAAAGAGTCAAGGTTGGGATGATGAAGAAGGACTGGCAAATGAGAAGGTCAAGCAGGAGGAGAACCAAACAAGCATGTGTCCTGAAAGTACAGAGGAGAACATATTTCCAGAAGGGAATAATATACACAGGAAAGTAAGATTGAGATTAAAAAAATTTTTTTGACTTGGAGAGGGGTGGGATCACCAAGTTTGTGGGCAACTGAAAAATGTCTTTGCCTTTGATTTCCAAGTGATTGTGATGGTGTTTGTGAGATACACAAAATGAAAAATCAAACTGAATTCAGAGTTTATTTTATAAATCTACTAGCCAACAAAAGTCACCATTTCCCTTGCTCAAAAGATCTTCTGTGGTCTTTCTCAAGAGGCTTCTCAACACCGGGCTGCACCTGTTTTTTTCAGAGCCTCGTGATGCTCTAAGTGACCTTTTCTTTCCCATCAAATTCATTATTATCTTCACCGGTATCTCTGATTGTCCTGAATCCCTAGGCTAACTGAATGGCTGGATGGGATGTGCTGGGACCAGGAGAGTAGAGAGCTGCCTGGTGCACAGTGCCTGGCCCTTACTGGGGGCTCAGTTCCCCAAAGCTCGTCTAAGTCTTATTAGAATTCCACTATGAAGGAGTGCATTCTCCTGAGACCTGAATTTCCTCATTGCCTCCAGCCCATTCTGAGCATCTGGGGGCCCTGGTGGAGACAATGCCTAATAGAGGCATTAGGTTAATTTCTCTCTCCAGATCTGGGCACAAGGAGGAACAACCTCAGCCTTCATCTTACTGCTGCTCATATGCCCGCTTCTCTCCCATGGTCCACTGGACTTGTTTCGTCTGGCACCTGACCCGAGCCAGTCAACAGGAAAGTCCTGGGAGGTGGTGCCTGGGAACTCCAGAACTGGATATGGCTCACTGGGGGTTTTCTGGTGCCCTAATACTCTTGAGAGACTGGAGAGCTATTCCCAGGGCTCAAATGACTCATCTTTGAAATAGAAAGAAAGGTGCTTTTCTTTTCCAAAGGAAAGGAAAAGATGCAACTGTAATATTGTAGTAAATACTAGTGCATAATCACCAGGCAGTTCTTTTCTATCCCTGTAAGATGCTAAAGGTGAATAGTTTGCACTTGACTACTTGCCTAAAGTTTGGTGGTCCACATCCACTCAACTGCACTACAGAAGAAAGACCTGCAATTTCCTTCCATAAAGGTTGCAGCCAAGAAAAACCTATGGAGCAGTTAGACTCTGTAATTCACAGGGTTCACCCTTAGTTGGAACTGAATTGATGGCAATGGGTTTGGGTTTTTGGTTTGGAAAGAACCCTGTGTTGAATTCAGAAGACTGGCATTCAAGCTCTAAATCTACCACGTATAAGCTCTGTGAGCTTGGTGAAGGCAGGAAGCTCCTGAGCCACAGGCTTCTCAATTGTAAAATGTTTCATCTATTTCCCAGGAACACAGTGGGGATCATCTTTGTAAACTGGGACACACAAGACAATTGTGGAGTTGGGTTCCGTACATCCTGACCCATTCTCCAAACAGGCTGAACCTGATCCATCTTAGAGACTTAGCATGTTCCCTCTCAATGGGATGCTCTTTTCTTTTCTTCCCCTTCTCTATCTAAATATACTCATTTGAATTTAAGGCCCAATTCAAATGTCACATCCTCCATTAAGCTTAAACCAGTTGCTCTTGAGTTAATCCCAACTCATGGAAACCCCATATGTGTCAGGGTAGAACTGTGCTCCACAGGGTTTTCAATTCAGGCTGAATTCTAAGAAGTAGGTTGCCAGGTCTTTCTTCCAAAGAACTTCTGGTTAGACTCCAACCTCTTAGTTAGCAGCCGAGTGCATTAATCATTTATATCACCTAGGGATTCCCCATGAAGCTTTCTAAGACAAAATATGGTTGTTTGTGCACATGTGTGGAGGGTATGTATGTGTATACTCTGTATGTGTATGTATGTCTGTGGTTCCTCCTCTATTATTTATCTCTTATAGCACATATCACATTTTTTAGAATCAGTGATTTTCATGTATATTTCTCTCATTAGACTGTGAGATCCTTGAGGCCAAGGCTACATCTTTTTGTTTTTGTACCTCAAATGCCTAAAACAGTGTCCAGCACATAGCAGATGGTCGATAAATGTGTGTTCAACTGATTGGGATTACTGAAAAAGTGTACAAAAACTGACCTTCTAGTCAAACCAAAGGAACCACAGGCACCACCACTACAGAGACCTGAACAGACTCTGTTTCGAAGCTCTGGTTCCTTCTTTGGAAGATGCAGTCCACTTGCAGAAAACAGAGCAGGACAGACACGCATAAGACCCGGAACATTATTTTTAGAGTTGGAAGCACACTAGAATCCAACTTCAGCGGGAAATCACCTTGCTGAGTTCACACAACCTCAGAACACCTGACCTGGGACAAAAGCTTGGATCTCTTGACTTCTGGACTCACACAATTTCTCTAAGAAACTCACTGCATTCAGTGCCCAACCCAGAGAAAACTGATTATCAACCTTAATCAACAGCTTAGGCAAGTAAACAGGATAGATGCTAATCAAATTTGGAGATAATTCAAAACAGACAGGGAGATCAATATGGAAAACTGGATGACTAAGTCAAGATTAAAAAATATCTTGAAGACTCTAACAGGAGGCCTAAGACAGCAAAAGAAATGTAATGCACAACATTTAGGTTAAAACAAAATCAATGGTATAAATAAAAGACAGGGCAGGCTGGTAAATCTTATGTGAAACAGACAAGCCAGGCAGCCACCAGTTGTCACTGAGTTGATTTCAATTTATGGGGACCCAATGTATATCAGAATAGAACCATACTCCGTAGGGTTTTCAGTGGCTGATTTTTCAGAAGCGAATCACCAGGTCTTTCTTCTAAGGTACTTCTGGGTAGACACGAACCTCTAACCTTTAGGTTAGCAGCTGAAGGTGTTAACTGTTCATACCACCCAGGGACGTGAAACAAAAAAGGGAGGAAGTTTTAGTTGACTAAAGCTCCATATTTGCTGGGTGTATACTGTCCAGTGTGTGGTATAGCTATTTAATAATCAAACACTTCCTTATGCATCCTTAGATCACTGTAGGCTGAATTCTCTTGCACTCTCTGGGAGACTCATTCCCAGCTCAAGGTGCCATTTTTTAAATGGCCCTTGTGGAATTAGGCTTTTGAATTCTGGGACCAAGATGGTAAAGGGCCCAGATATTACACTAGATATGGAAAGGATATTTCACCTGGAAAAGGTGAATGATATTGTTGTTAAGTAGGAAACTGTCCTTATGCTTGCTCTTATTTTTATGTTTGTCTTAGACACATCATCAGGAAAGACCAACTATTAGAAAAGGACATAGTGGCTGGGAAAACAGAGGGTTAGCAAAATTGAGAGAACCACTCACCAAGATGGACTGACACAACTGCTCAATGCAACAATGATTCAAACACACACAGCAAGGGTCTTAAAGGCAAAGACCAGTCACTGTTTTGTTCTTTTCTAAATCAGGTTGCCATGAATAGGAGCTGACTTGACAGCAACTAACAACAAATGTTGTTAGGTTTTGTAGATGCGTACTCCCATATTTAGGGCTAAACTGTTATAACGTCTATACATATTTCAGCAACAAGAATGGTGTTTGAAAGTGGCTGATGAGCACATGGGGTTCATTGTGTCAGTTTCTACTTTTGTGTATGGTTAAAATACCCATGATGAAAAGTTAAAAACAAAAACACCTGGGGAAAAAAAAATAAGAATGAAGCAAAGATGGCAAAATGTTAGCAAATGATTAAATCCAGGTACTGGGTATATAGCTGTTCATCAAAATATTTTACTTTTCTGTTTCATATTTTTCAAATAAAATTTTTAAAAAATCATTCAATGAAGAAACATTTGAAAGCACTTGGCACCATGCCTGGTACATAGTAAGTGCTTAAATAAATGTCACTGGAGTTTTCCTTCCTCTCCAAATATTAACCTGGATGGGAAGCCAGCTTAGCCTGCAGCTCCAAAGAACAGAACAAAGGCCAAATGGTGGAACTACCTGGATAGAAGGCTGCAACTCAGCATAAGGAAGGACTGTGAGAAGAATGAAATTGTCCAACAGTAAAACCTGCTGTTTCAGATTGAGGGAGTTTGCTATCACTAGGAATATTCAAGCAGATATTTCAAGGATAGTACAGATGTGACTTTTTGAATGGAGAGGCAATTTGAAAACATTGTAGGGATCTTAGGGTGACCACTAACATTTCTTCCATCTCAAAACTCTTTGGAGTCAATGTAGTTGATGGAAATGAACCAGGCCTTTTCCTTCCCCTCTAAGAAGCTGGAGTCCTAGTATGGCGCTGTGAGTTAATGCACTGTACTGCAAAGTTGGTTTGAAACAGAAGGTGGGTGGTTCAAGCTCACCAGCCGCTCCTTGGAAACAGGGTCACAATGGGTTGGAACCAACTTGACGTCACTTAACAACAACAATCTACAGCATCTGCAGAGAAAGGCACAAGAAGATCCAAAATGCTCCCCCACCCTTTCACCATTTCTACCTATTTTAGTTTCTGCAGCATACAAATAAATGTACACAGAGGAGAGGGGCAGGGCAGAAGGCTCAGCAAAGGAAGTTTAAGAATCTTCGACTTGGAGGTCTTGGTGGCAAGTGGGTGAGATCTGGACCCAGTCACAGGGGCCACCACATAGGGCCTCTCCAGATCTCTTCTGGTTCTTGTGGCCCTTGGACCAAGAGACCTATGTGGCAAGAAAGCAGGAGCCTTCTTGGGTATTCAGCAAATACCCTGAAGCCATCTCAGGAGATTATCCGGCATTATTATTTCCCTGTTTTACAGGGAAGGAAACTGAATGTCAACAAGTTTAAGTGACTTGTAGGAAGTGACAGAACTTAAAAAAAAAAAAAAAATCTTTATTGTAATTTTAGTGAAAGTTTACAGAGCAAACTGGTTTTCCATTCAAATTCTTACACATTTTGTTTTATGACACTGATTGCAATCTTCACAATGAAACTTCACTCATTCCATTTCCTCCCTGTGTTTCCTGTTTCCATTCATTCTTCTTTCCTCTCCCTTCTTGCCTTCTAAGCTTTATCCCTCACAGAGACTTTAAAGTATGGGTGTGTGTGATCATCAGGGGAAGCAAAGCACCCATTTCTCCAATCCAGTCAAGCATGACATGATTCCAGTGTTACTCTTATTAAGTGTCATTGATTCGGTTCCAACTCATAGCAACCCAGTACAGGGTTTCCAAGGAATGGCTGCTTCACACCACACTAGGACCCCTCTCTTAAACTAGAAGAAAGAATATCTGAGGATTCCATTCAGGCCACAACTTAGCTCCCTGCAAAGACCAATTCTAGCATCTCCCTAATACCACAACCAAGACTGTTTGTCTCCACCAAAGAACTCCTAACAGTAAAAGTGAGGGTCTGGGCTGCAGTTAGAGAAATTTGGGTTAAATATGACAACATCTTAGTCCACTGAAACTGAAATTAAGTGACAGAAAGAAGATAAAAGGCACATTTAATTCTCAAGGAGCCTCAAGATCCTGGATAGAATCTGCTTCGGCCAGAAAGGTTGTAACACTGAAGAGAGTCCGAAAGAGAAAGGCCAAGGATCCACAAGCATTGGTGAGTCAGAGCAGCTCCCATCTCTGCCTCTCCTTCCCTAGGCATCTGGTGGACACAGGGTCGGTCATGGCCCATGCAGCCTGGCCAGGCTCCACACCACCACCACCAGGAGTGGGATGTAGTCTTCTGGGAAGACTACAGCTTTGCAGGCCTAGCTGTTTGCATAGTTGTGGCAGACTCTGGGATGTGAGTTTGCCCTGGGGTGCAATTCTCTGGGTGAGGGAGGTAGAAGCCCAAGAACCAAGAACTGTTCAAGCAGGATTTTTCACTTCTGTCTGGTAAACAATGTAGAGGGCATGTGGTAATAAGGAGCCTCTCCCATTTCTGGACTGCTTCTCTTCTTACCAGCTCAGTTCCCCAGTATAACTCAGTAAGGCTTCCAGTGGAACTTTGTGACCACTTGGCAACTGCCTGGCGAATCCTGGGATAGCAATTATTAAGGTCACACTTGGACTTTGCAAAAATCCCTAGGTGGCGCAAATGGTTTGCACTTGGCTGATAACCGGCAGGTTGGTGGTTCCCACCCACCCAAGCAACACCATGGAAGAAAAGGCCTGTCTGTTACTATAAAGATTACAGCCAAGTAAAGTGTATGAAGTTGTTCTACTCTGTTATACATGGGGTCGCCATGAGTCACAATTAACTGGATGGCACATGACAACAAGAATGTTAGAATCTCTCCTGGGCAGCCAGCCACCAGAGCAAACCCAGAGACTTCCCCAACAGTCATTTAAACCCCCTCACCCCAGACATGATGCCTACCTTTTTTATTACTTGAGATCTCTCCAAGGAACTTGGCAGGGTTGTCTAATGGACAGCGAACACATCCTGAACTGAACTCTAGGCTTACTTTAGAGGCTGCTCTACTCTGGACTTTGGGCAAGTAGCTTAATCTCTGTACTCCTCAATTCCCCTTCAGTATTAAAAAAAAAAAAAAAGAAAAGAAAAAAGTTGTGCCCTCCTTCCTGCCACTTCCTTCTTAAATCCAAACCAGATCAGTTGACACTGAGCCGAGTCCGACTCATAACAACTCCACATTAAAGAGTAGAATGGTGCTCCACAGGGTTTTCAAGGCAGTGACCGTCTGGAAGCAGATTTCCAGGCCTGTCTTCTGAGGCACTTCTGGGTGGGTTCAAACCACCCATCTTTCTGACAGTAGTGAAGCACTTGACTATTTGTGCCACCTGAGAACTCCTGCTTAGGAGAGAAGAATTGCTCAGAAGGAAACCTGAAGACAACCTTGGAAGTCACTTGAAGAGAAAGACAGAAGAGGACCACTGGTGGGCTAAGGAAAGAACACTGGAGTCCTGCTCTGGTGGTTCGGATGTGAGTGAAAAGATACAACATGCATGCAAACCAAGCCCAGGGTAGATATGGCATTCTTTTTATTTGCCTAGACTGAAGGCTTGGCAAACACCACCAGTGCTTAGAATCAGCTCCCCTGAAGGAGCCCATTTCTACCAGAGGACTGGATGTTCTCTCAGTGTCCTTCCATCTTCTGCAATCTATGGATTTGGGGATTTTATGACTTAACAATTTCTACCTCCATATCCTAAGGGAAAGAAGGCAAGGTAAACTCAGGCCCTCTTTGTGACACAGCCTGTGTGGGCATCCAGATAACCTTCCCCATCTGCACAGCCATGAGGAGAATCAAGGGAACTGAGGGCCAGCCCACTCTGAAGTCTTGGTGTGGCACTATAGGACAAGCACTGGACCACAAGATTGGTTTGAACTGAAAGGCTGGCAGTTCAAACTAACCAATCGCTCTTCAGAAACCCTAAACAGGGTCATTATGAGTCAAAACTGACTTGATGGCACTTAACAACAACAAAAACAGGGCCAGCCCATGGGGCACTTAAGTTATTTTGCTAAAGAGAGGCCCAGCTTCCCTCAGCAATTTTTCATGTCTCTTAATTCATTAAGTCATAGTCTGAATTCCAAATGGGGCTCCCTGGGCTCCTACGAGCTGCCCCTTCATCTCCTGTGGACTGCACTGGGATGCAGGCCTGTCTCTCCCATCCTCAACACAGGGACCAGAAGTGGACAGATGGGCAGGAGTAACATCGAAGACGTCTAACACACACTGCCAGGCTACAGAAAACACCTGGGGAGACTCAGACAATCAGAAGAGCCAGTTTCCTGACCCTGGAAAAAAAACAACACCTCATTTCAAAAGGAGTTGTTACCTGCTATCATATTGGCCCCCTACCTATGACAAACCCGCTTACAAGGGTAAGCAAAAAAAATATATTATTACAAAATCAGAGAAACCTTTATTGAACAAAAATATCAAAATGTGAAGTTACTGTTTCTTGACATATCCTCTACCTAGGTCTATAGACTTCTGAATGCAATGTTTCCATACCTCTAGCTCTTCCCCCAAAGAATTCTCTACTCTTTGATTTATACCACATCAAAAACGGCAGTTTAGGCATTCTTGAGGAACTCAAATCATGTTCCTTTTAAATATTCTTTGAGTTTGAGGAACAAAAGCACTGCCAACCTTTCAGTTCAAACCAATCTTGTGGTCCAGTGCTTGTTCTATAGAGCTTTCTGTAGCCTGGCACTGTGTGTTAGACGTCTTCAATGTTACCCCTGACCATCTGTCCACTTCTGGTCCCTGTGTTGAGGACGGGAGAGACAGGCCTGCAGCCCAGTGAAGTCTGAAGGGTCAGGATCAGGGCTGTAAGGTGGATGAGGTAAGGTGTTTCAGTGAAATTCTCATTAAGACAGCTTTTTCTACCCTTGAAGGATGAACAGGCACACTGGTAGGACAGGGAAAAAAATTCCTTGGCACAGTTTTCTGGCCTTTTTCTTACCAATGAAGTTTTCAATTTTTAAAAATCTTCTTCATAATAATTCCCCATGATCATTCTTTGAGAAACTCTACCACAATTACTTACCCCTTTGAAATTTCAAAAAAAAAAAAGAGTCACCCTGACCTTTTGCATGGATTTCTCTGCAGATTCCCTCTGAAGCCACTGTTTCGTTTGGACTTTTATTATTATTATTATTATTTTAAAAGGCACCTAACTAGAAGGAGCCCTGGTAGCGTAGTGGTTATGAATCGGGCTGCTAATCTCAAATTCAGCAGTTCAAAACTACCAGTGGTTCTGCGGCAGAAAGATGAGGTTTTCTGCTCCCATAAAGATTTACAGCCTTGGAAACTCTATGCAGGAGTTGGAACAGACTCCACGGCACATAACCACTAGAAGATAACAAACCACGCTTATTACTGAGAGAACTTGTCTGCAGCCGTCTGCTGATCACAGAGATTTGTTTAAACACACTTTGTTTAGAATAAATCTATGCATTTATGAACTGGAACCATCATCCAACGCCCTACCCATGATTGGCTATGGCTCAGACCAGTGTGATCCATTGGGTTCTCATTGGCTGAGTTTTGGAAATAGATCACCAGGCCTTTCTTCCTAGTTCATCTTAGCCTATAGACTATACTGTTGTTGTTAAGTGCCGTAGAGTCTGTTCTGACTCATAGCAAACCTGTAGAGGAATTCTGGGAAGTGGCTGGTGAGTTTGAACCACCGACCTTGCAGTTCAAACAGACCTTGCAGTCCAGTGCATTAACTGACAGTGCCACACCAAGACTCTCAGCAACACTCAAACCTTTGCTGACAGACAGGTGGTGGCTGCACAAGGATACGGGAATCAGCCTGGGAGTCAGCCAGGCCTCCGATGTGGAAGGTGAGAATTCTATTGTGAAACTATCAGTGTCCTCCTCAAAGGAAGAGCTCTTTAAATAGCTGCAGGGTCTGGTCACACTCAATAAGCACATCTCAAATAAGAACTACAATGGCTACTTTTCCTATCAGAGCATTTTAGAGGACCAGGGAGGCTCCTTGGGAGCAAGATGAGGCTTTCTACTCCTGTAGAGATTTATAGCCTAAGAAACCATATATTGGGTCACTATGTGTCAGCATAGACTCCATGATACACAAACATTAACCTCCAGGGAGGCTTCCAGTCTGCACCTGCCTTTTACAGGAAACAAAGTCCCAAAGGGGACAAGTGATAAAGGGAACCAATCAGTGACAAAGCAAAAATCCCAGAGCTCCAGCACTGGGATCTTTCCTCCACAGCCCACAGACTTCTTTAAAGGTTATTTCCAGACCAGCCAGCACCCGCCCTCCCACCTTCTCCACTCCACCTTGAGAAGAAAAGAGGTTCAAAGAGGTTTAAGGAGAGTAAGAGACTAAGTGACTATCCTAGCTCTCTTCCCAGGGTTAAGAGAGATGAGCTGAGAAGGGATGGGCAAGGAGGAAGAGTTGTGGTCACTAATAAGGGATGGCTAGGCTCTCATTCTTCTGTGGACACAATGATATTCTTTGTGCGGTTCAGAGGGGCACATGTGTAAGAAAGCTTCGACAAGAGATGCTATCACATATTTGTAGGACAACTCACACTTGCAAAGCTGCTACAGATATGCTCTCCTTTCATTCAATCCTCACAATTCATTTTACAGATAAGGAAACTGCGGCTTGGATAACCGCCCCAATGCCAGAGAGGCAGAACGGGTGGGAAAGAGCTCAGATCTTCATATTCTGACTCCATGGTTAGAACTCTTGCTGTTATCATGCATGTTTTACAATGAAGAGCACTGGATGTGTCGCTTTAGCTTGCAGTGTGCTTTCCTAGTCGATACTACCCCTGCCTGGCCTGTGAGGTGTGCAGGGCTTGTATTATAGGATTTCTGTTTTACTAGTGAGAAAACTGAGGCTCAGAAAGACTGAGCTTGTTAGATGTTACATAACTGTCTTGAGCCCAGTTCCCATATCCTTTTATTACATGGTGGAATGAGGCCAGGATTAGATGTTCTTCTCCTCTCTGGGGCCCATGTTGACTAGGGGATGGTGGGCACAGAGGCTCTGGGCCTGGAGAGAATAGAAGGGAAGCCCTGTTGGGGAGCCCATTACCCACTAATTAGCAGGCTTGGGATCTCAGATCAGGGTCACAGAGACCCTCTTGAAGTAAGAGTCAGGGGGCATGGAGACCCCACAGAGGTGGGAGCAATTGGTCACCAAGTGCTGGACCACTTTGAAGAGAACAAACAACAGAACAAATACAAGGATGGAGGTTATAGTTCTGGGGCAGTGAAAGGGCTACCATAGAAAGCATCAGTCTCTAATTCCGGCTGTGACCTCGGAAGACCCATTGCCCTTCTCTGGCCCCAGTCTCCTTACCCATAAAATGGGAAGTAGAACTAGATCAGAGAATTTTCAAATATTTTGGCAGCAGAAGGCTTTTTTCAAATAATAAGGACTAATTAGTAGCTGACATTTACTGAGCATTTACCACACACCAAGCTCTGTAGTAAACATTTTATACACATGGCTGCATTTAATCCTAACAACCACCCTATGAGAAATTGTTCTTATTATCCCCACTTTACAGGTGAGGAAAGTAGAGGCTCACAGAAGATAATCAACTTGCCTAAGGTTAAAACCAAAAAAACAACAAGCCCACTGCCATGGAGTCAATTTCAACTCTATGTTGGGTTTCTACTGCAGTAAATCTTAAGGAGCAGAAAGCCTCCTCTTTCTCCCGGGTAGATAGATTCAAACTGCTGACCTGTAGGTAGAAGCCCAATGCATAATCCACTATGCCACAAAGAAAAGTCAGCACTAAGTTGAAATTTACACCCATATCCATCTGCTACCAATGGCTGTCCATTCTATCCCTGTCATGCTGCCTCCCAAATGAAATCTCAAATCGAGTTGCTGCAGAGGCTCGTGAAGGGGGAAAAAAAGTACTTTTATACACTCTGGTGAAGGTGGTGGTGGTGTGCCTGGAGTCAGTTCTGACTCATAGCGACCCTGTGACCCTGCATAGAGTTTCCGAGGAACAGCTGGTAGGTTTGAACAGCCGACTCTATGGTTCGCAGTCCAGTGCTGATCCTACAGCACATTAGGAGTCCTCTGATAATAATAGTAATTATTAAGTTACTCCTGGTATGGTGCTGTGGATTAGCACTGGACTGTGAACCACAAAGTCAGTGGTTCAAATCCACCAGTTGCTCCTCGGACATCCTACTCAGGGTCACTATGAGTTAGAACCAACTCGATGGCACTTAACAACAATTATTACTATGAACCCTGGTGTGGCACTGCAGGATGAACACTGGATTGCCAAATGCTAGTTTGACAGTTTAAAGCCACCAGAAACTCTGGGAAGCCTTACACAAGGTCACTGGGATTCGGAATTGACTGGAAGGCACACAGCACGAATAACAATCCTAAGTGCTTTACAAATGTGGACCCATTTCATTCTCATAACAACCCTATGTGACAGGTACTATTTTTATTCCCATCTTACAGATGAGGAAACTGAGCAGAGAGCCTTTGAGGAACTAACCCAAGTTCATATGTCTACTAAGTAGGGGTGATTGTTGTTTATTGCCATCAAGTCGCTTCTGACTCATAGTGACCCTGTAAAGGGTTTCCAAGGAGCAGCTGGTGGGTTTGAACCACTGAACTTGCAGCTAGAAGTCCAATGATTATTCTACACACCACACCGGACTCCTAGTAAGCAGGGGTTGTTGTTGTGGGTGCAACCAGGTCATCCAACTCATAGCAACCCTACACAGGGTTTCCAAGGCTGCACATCTCTGTGGGATCAGAAAACCTTATGTTTCTCCCAAAGAGTAGCTGGTGGACTTGAATCACTGACCTTGTGGTTCACAGCCTAGTGCTTATTGTACAGAGCCACCACATTCCCCAGTAAGTAGAGGTTGTTGTTAAGTGCTGTCAAATTGGTTCTGATTCATAGCTGAGGTTTTTTAATCTTCAAGGGAGCAGAAAGCCTTATCTTTCTCCTGTGGAGTGACTGGTGGGCTCGAACCCAGGGACCTTGTGGTTTGCAGTCCAGTGTTTATTGTACAAACTGAGGTATTGGGGTTCAAATATAGACTCTGACTCCAAAGATTATGCTTTTAATAACTGTACTTTAGTAAGCTGGAGGGCAGGGGTATCCTGCTAAAGATACTAGAGGAACTGGGGGGTGCAGCAATTTACCTCAAAGTGTCTTACGAATATTAGCGAGTACCTGAGAAACCTAAGATTCAGAGATCTTAGCATTGGATGTGATCTTAGAGATTCTCAAGTTCAGACTCTTCATCTGATGCAAAAACTCAGGCCCAATGAGAGAAAGTAACTTGTCTAAGGATGGGGAGTTAGTGCTAGAGATGAGTCCTAAATCCATTTGTCCTATGCTACCAGACCTGAATAAGAATGTACAGAGATAGCTTCTCCAATTCCACTGATTGAAAATCCATGATTCATCTATGGACACCAGTGAGAGATAGGCCTGAGCCTGGAACCAGAACTCACCCAACAGTCTTTACCCGGGAGCTCAAACACTACAGTACATGCAGAGCAAACTGAACCCAGGTGTAGGAGGGGACACAGCCAGCTTCCCTGTGAGGCAGCAGCCAGTCCAAGGTGTACAGAGATGCTGTGGGAGAGGCAGCAGCCACGCCAGAGGAAGGAAAGGCAGTGAGGGAGGGGAGCCAGCCGAGTGCACTCCTCCCTTTGATAACTTTGAGCCTAGGAGCCGACATTTGCCAGCCGGCTTAACCCCTTTTGTCCGTGCTTTCCTCCTCAAGAAAACCTTAATCATCCTCATTTGAATTTCAAATGACCTCTTCCCGCGCCCCTCCACTCCTCACCCCAACAGGCTTTGAGGCAGGGATATGGAAATTCACCCTGCAGTATGGAAATCATCACTCTATGCAAATTAGGTGCCGAGACCCTATCGTCATAGCAACAGCCTGGTTTGGTTTCCTTTCCTTTCGACACTTCTCTGGGCTCTCTGGCTTAGATTGTTTGCTCCTCTTCCCTAGCCTGAGCTTCTGGGGATAGGAGGGGAAGGGTAGTACAGGACAAGCCCCCAGATAGCTTTGCCATAGGCAGGTGGGGCACTCTAACTGAGGTGATTAGTGTGACCCAGGTGGGTCAAGCTGTCTACCTGCACCTTTCTTGCAAACCTGGATGTGCATACC
>NW_006408526.1:33661957-33686301 GCF_000296735.1 Chrysochloris asiatica | reverse complement strand
GGGATGAGGGCAGGGAGCACTTCAATTTGGTGTGCTTTCATGAAGGGCTGAGGTTCAGAAAATTACAATGTTCCTGAGTCTTTGGACCCTGTTTAGTGCCCAGTCTGTAGTATGTCGGAGCATCTGTTCAGCTCTGCCAGCAAAGGGTAGACTGGTAAGTCTCTTCTGCTAAATCTCTATAATCCACAGTGGAAGTAAGAGGTTAGTTAGATGCATACTGACCTCTATAATCCACAGTGGGAGTAAGAGATTAGATGCATCCATTGCTCATGAAATACCAGAGGAAAGGGAAGTTCTGATACACAATAAAACTCTAAGGCTACAAAGTATGGCCCCTGAATCAGGGCTGGTCTGTAAACTGTTTATTAGGGCCTGAGACCCAACCACTGAGAGTTTAAAAATGTCGGAGTTCCACACAAATCAGTAGATTCTTCCTGTTGTGTCAGATGTAGACCAGTTTGGGTGCTGTTGAACTTGTGTGGTGCGTGCTAGTCCTGCCTAGTACAAACACATACTGGACAGTGATAAACTGGAAATAACTGGGCCCTTTACCCAAGTTGCCCACTGATGAAGTTTCAGATGGGAAAGGACAGGGCTTAGATGCCCTCCACCGACTCCCTCCCTTTTGCCTCTCTTAGGCTGGAGAGAAATAAGGTCCAAGGTTGGGCAGGGTGCATGTCTTCCCGGGACGTCAGGAGGGCATTTTCTTACAGAGACCTGGAGTGGGGAGAGAAATGGCTCTGGGCAAGACTGACATGTGATCTTACCTGTGTGCCCTGTGGGGCTGGGTTAAGAATCTACAAACGAGACAGTGCGTGTGTGTTGTACAGATGAGAACTACTTTTCTACAGTCTCTGAGTGCTGGAGGCAGATCTATGATTCCTGACATGACAGGTCACTCATCAGTCACAGGCTTGTATGGTGAATTTCTGTTGTTGTTAAGTGCTGTCAAGTCGGTTCTGACACATAGTGAACCTGTATAAGGTTTCTGAGGAGCGGCTGGTGAATTTGAACCATCGACCTTGCAGTTCAAACTGATCTTGTGGTCCAGTGCTTATCCTACAATACCACACCAGGGCTCACATGGTGAATTAGTATCTTCTGTGGTACTGTGGGTTCATGAAATGGACTGTAAAGTTGGTTTGAACCACAAGGTCGGCGGTTCAAGCTCACCAGCCACTCCTTGGAAGCCCTATACAGGGTTGCTTTGGGTTGGAACTGACTCATTGGCACTTAACAACAACAACAACTTCTCTATCAATGGGAGTCCTGGTGCGACACTGTAGGATAAGCACTGGACTGCTAACACTGAAGCTGGCAGTTCAAACATACCAGCTGCTTTGGGAAACATTATACAGAGTCACTAAGCATTGGAATCGACTCAATGACATATAACAACAACAACAACCTCTCTATCACAAGGCTCCTGGGTGGCACAAACAGTTTGTACTCAACTGCTAACCTAAATGTTGGCTATTTGAACCTACCAGTCTGTACAGGGAAAGACAGGACTGATCGTCTATTTCCATTAAGATTACCAAACCCACAGCTATCAAGTTGATTCTGACACATAGTGACCCTGTAAGATGTAAGGTTTCTAAGACTGTCCATCTTTACAGAACAAACTATTACATCTTTCTCACACAGAACAGCTGGTGGGTTTGAACTGCTGACTTTCAGTCACCAGCCGAGTGCTTAACCACTGTATGACCCGGGATCCTTCCATTAAGGTTAAAGTCAAGAAAACTCTAAGTAGAAATTCTATTCTGTAACACATGAGGTCACCATGAGTTGGAATCAACTTCATGTTTGATTAAATCAATTAAAAGCAATAATCTCCCTGTCATAGCAACTAGAACGAGGTAGGATAGGAGCCACTCTGGTTTAAGAAGATCAGAACAAGAGGCAATAGGCTTAATGCTACAGTATGAGGGTCTTTGGTAAGAGATAAGAAAGAATTTCCAGATATTGAAGATCGTATCCTACAAGAATAGGTGGCCAGGAGAAAATGTTGGCTCCTTTTAAGGATGGAGTCTAGATGATGAGAGAGGAAAAAAAAAAAAAAAAAAGAACAATGGATTCTTTAATTTTCCAGGGCTGATTTTGAAACATTTCACAAGGAAGAGAGAGGGGTAAACAAGATGGCCTCTCAGAAGCCTGTGTATCTCAGGAATTCACAGATGATTAACAGTTCCCTCAACATCTACTAGGATTATGATGTCATTCTACTCTTCCAGAGAGATGAGGTACAGATTGAGGCATAGCATCAGTCTGCCAGAGTAAGACCCTAGCTACCTCTAGCCCAGGCCTACATTTTAGTTCTGCATTACTCTTCTCCCTGGATTAAGACAAAGAAACTCGAGTCCCAGGCGTATGTGGATTTGTCTCACATCTCTCAGTGACAGAGTTACATCTTGTCCTTGAATATTTCCAATAATAATCAACCTAACAATTGATTGTATTATATGGTGATGTTAACTTTTCAAAGTATTTTCACACCTACTCTCTCATCTCTCCTTGTCATTTAATCATAAAAAGGGAGTAACCGTGCAGGCGTGCATACATGCCTCATTTAGGAGGGAGACTCTTCACCCCACCTTCCCACAAGTCTCACCTTATCCCTAGGTACTTCCCTAGATTTCTCCTATCCTGTCTGTCATTTAAAGAACTTTTTGCTTCAACGTTTGCTTCAATAATATTTGGATTGAAAACCACTCTCATCTCTAAAAGTCTTTTGCCTGTTCCTGCCTAGAACTTTAACTCTCTGTGGTGATTGAGAGACAGTTTCTTTACCATCAATTTGGTTTTTGAGAACTTACTAGGATGGAGACAGTGAAGCCCTCCTGGAATGGACTGACTGAAAGTTTCTCATCTTGAATCAGTTACTGGTTCCTTCTCTGGGACCTTAAGAGAATCACTTATAAGATCTCCCTTATAAAATCATGTCCATTCTTCTTAAAGCCATGCTGGAAGACCCTAAATGATGACAGTTTTTGCAAAAGGTCCCCGCACAGCTCATTTGCCTTGGTGGTCCTTCTGGAGGGTAAAGCAGCACTTCACAGAGTGGCCGAGGCGGCTGGAGAAGAAGGGCAACAGAAAGGGATGCCTGACTAGTTCAGTCCCTTCCCTTCTCTCTAGCTTCTTCCTCACCCCACCCTCCCACACGGCCTCCAGGGTCCTCTCTTAGAATCTTTCTTTTCAAGATCTCTAAGCAAGACTAAGGTGCCAAGGCATTTGTTCTAGTTCCATCTGAGTCTGGAACCATACTCCACTCCCTAGTCAACTAAGTCTTCTGAGTTATCGAGGTCCTGGTGCATTGATGGAGCCTGGTTCAGCATAAGGGAGGGAGGAAGTTCTCCCCAAGGCTGGATCTTTATACTCCACAGAGTATCAAGAGGGAGTGAGCTGATCCAGACCTGTTTCTCTTTCTGCCCAAGACAGGGCTCTGCCTCTCAGACTAGACCAGCCCACATACAGGGGACTTGGCTTCCCTCCATCCCCTTTGCCAGTGTCCCTTTGTATAATCTTGATGTTTCCTTTGATACTGACACTTTCCTGTGTCATCTGTCCCTCCAGATCCCCAATCCTCATACCACCATCTTTGGGTTAGAGTGGAAAGTCACTAGAAAGGTTAGGTTTAATGCTGTCATTTGCTAGGTATGGGACCCACCAAATCAGTAACATTTGTCCCCTTTAACAGCCTACATTTCCTCATCTGCGAAGTGGGATGAGGAAGCACCTATCCTCCTCACAGACTTGCTGTTAAGCACAAACAGGCTAAGTGTTTGAGAGTACTGTCACTCCTCCCCACTCAAGGCTTTCCTGCACTAGAAGGAAGTGTTTCCTCATCTTTCTGACACAAAACAGTGCTCCAAGGATACTGGTTAAGGGACTACTACCAGCTAGATCAGAGAAAAGAATGGGAGTCCAGGCAATGAAAGCCAGTTGGAGACAATGGCAAAGAGAATGCTGGAAAGGAAATGAGAAAGAAAGGAATGGGGAGGGCCTGTGAGACATGGAATGGAGGAGGAGAGCTCAGCACTGAGGATCAGAGTACACAAATGCAACAGATAGGAACAGATGGGAGAGAATTTTAAAAAGCAGAACTCTGCATACAACTTTAAAAATGACACCCTTAGAGGTTTATCTAGTTCTCCTTAATTGGGAGTGAAACAAGGATCTACATGGGGGAAATGACTTATCCAATAACATGCAGTGAGTTAAAGGCAGTATTACCATAAGAACCTACTGGAGTCAGACAGTCATGTGTTTGATTACTGGTTATAAGCTGTTTGATCCTGGGCAAGTTAGAGTCCCACTCTGAGCCATGATTTCCTCAAAAAATTTATTGTTGTTGCTAAGTGCTGTAAGTCGGTTCCCACTCATAGTGACCTGGATAGGGTTTCTGAGGAGTGGCTGGTGTGTTTTGAATACCCGACTTTACGGTTCTAATGAACTTGTGGTCAAGTACTTATCCTACAGCACCATACCAGGACTCCTCAAAAAATATATGGGGCTAATAAAGCCTCTATCTCATAGGATTTTTGTAGGAAGTATGTTGTTAAACGTGTATGTTGTATGGGGAGGAGATTCCATAAATGGTAGTGGTTTTTCTCATCTTCCTCCTGAACCCACCATTTGTTTTTCTCCTGTTTGAGCCTGCACTGTGACCAATATGGTCGATAGTCACAGGGTTCACTGCATTGCACTGACAAAAACCAAAACAGCCGCTGTGGAGTCAAATCTGACTCCTGGTGACCCCTGTGTGTTAGAGAAGAACTGTGCTCTATAAGGTCTTCAATGGTAGGTCTTGGGGAGTAGCCAAGGACATTAACTCTTTACACCACCAAGAAACTCACATCAGCACTTGTTGTTGTTAAGTGCTGGTGAGTCAGTTCCGACTCATGGGGAGCCTGTGTAGGGTTTCTGAGGAGTAGTTAGTGTGTTTGAACCGCCAACCTTGTGGTCCAGTGCTTATCCTACAATTTTAGAAATGGAGGCTTTGGAAACATGGATAAGAATATAGTCTTGTCACTTTAGAGTGACACATCCAGCTGATATGAAGTGAGGGGAGATGCACAAGAACTGCCAAACACTGAGATAGTTCCCATTTTGACCTATTATCGAAGACTTGATAATCAGAACTCAACTAGAGGAAGATTAAAAAAATCAATTTTTGATAAAGGAAATAAGTGTAAATTGCTACAAATTGATGAACTTGACCTATACTTATGAATGTAGTAGCTCAAAATACCAACTGAGAGGGAAAGAGTCTTCACATTAAGTATTGACCCTATCCCGTCTGTATACAGGGTAGATAGTGACGGACAACTTACATGTTGGCTACCTAGAATGAGGGGGAGATAAAGGCATGAAATAACTGGCTTACAAGTTTTGAAGAGGGAGCTTAGTTTAAGAGTGTGCGGAGGAAGATAGAGTCCCCACACTGAATAGTTTTCATCTTGTCTAGACAGGTCTGGTGAAAGGAGATGGGGATAAGATTCTTATGATTCCATAGTGAGTAATAGTTACCATGACTAATTGCAACTGTCACAACTGTAAAGGTAGAAGTTTTGTAACAAAAATGGGGGAGTAGTTAATTTTACAATCCAGGAACAGAGGACCCTAGGATCATCAACAGAGAAGAGCATGAGTGGAATGTGGGACCTTAGCCAGAGAAGCAGTGACACCAGAGATGGAGGCAGAGATAAGGACATGGAGAGAGGGAGTAGCTGAGGACTCTAGACTCATGGAAAGAGAAAGATTGAGTGCTGGTGGCCTGGAGGCAGGTTTGCAGAATGTGACCTTTGGTTGTTTAAATTTTTATTATATATTCCTGAATGTTTCTTTTAACATCCCCCTACAAAAACAAACAAACAGACAAATAGAGGGAATAGAAGCAAATACTGTTGAATGATAATGCACAGAGGAGATTGTAATCGTTATAATGAAATGATGGTGTAAGACTATCAATCAATTCACAATAAAAACATTTTATGTTTTTTTAAACAAAAAAAGAGACTATATTCTTGCCAACCACTCAGTTGAGAACAGAAACAATTGCTCCCAGTTGCAAGAATGAAGAAGAAGGTCCAACAGGTGAGGAAGTGAAGGGCTAGAGAGAAAAGGTGAGGTCTCAGAAACCCAGATACAGTTTACTTAGCTCAGGATCTCTGGAGGTTGTGCACAGAGCAAGCAATAGAGCCAAAGTCTGGTCCCCACTGGGCTCACAAAGATACTCTACAGACTGGGGCAGTTTATTTCCCCTCTGTGCTTCAGTGTCGTCAAAGGCAAAGGAAAAAAGAAAAGAAAAAGCAACAATGAGCTGTCCTGTCAGGTCTCTGCCGACCAGGAGAATGCACTCCTTCGAATTCCTGGTCAGTGTGGATGGGGAAATTCACTTCTTTTTCCAAGCTCCCACTCCTTGTGCCCCTTGGGGATTTTAAACCACACAGAAGGTGCTCTCAGGGAACTGGGGCTTTCTAGGTTGCCTTTGTTTATAGTTCCTTTAAAACCCAGAGACAAACTACCCCTTAATTCATACACTGCTGGGAAGGTGAATCTGTCTTTTAAAAATCCAAAGGAAGCCATTAAACCATGTTGGTAACTATTGTGACTCATAATAAGCTTTCCTCTGTAAAAAAAAAAAAAAAAATGAGTCAGAACGACTTTCCAGGAAGTTTGGTTACTTTAATTAGCTACCTTTTTTTTTTTTTTTTTAAACTTGCCCTTAAAAGCTATACAGTAATTTATAAGTTTGGTTACTTTAATTAGCTACCTCTCTTTTCTTGCCCTTAAAAGCACACATCATCTAGTATTGATGCTACAAGACAGCCCTGAAGTGAAAGACCTAGGGGTGGATAAGTTTCACACAGCACAAACCTCACTGTCTCCTTGGAGTCTAGGAGGAATCGTTTCCTGAATGGAGAAAGAACCAACCTTCAGGATAGCTTTGTGGGCCTAAGGAGAAGGACACTGTGGCCCCAGAGTGTCCAGCAGTGATGCACACTCTCTGTATTACAGAATCACAGAATCCTAACGATGCAGGGAGTCCTGGTGTGGCACTGTGGGTTAATGCACTGCACAACAAAGTCGGTTTGAACCACAGGCTCACCAGCTATTCCTTGGAAACCCTATACAGGGTCACTATGGGTTGGAACCAACTTGATGGCACTTAACAACAACAACAAGGCAGTTGAAGTCCCTGGGTGAAAACAGTCAATGTGCTCAACTACTAACAAAAACGCTGGTGGTTCCATTCTTTTCCAGAGGTGCCTCAGAAGAAAATTCAGCCTTGAAAACCCTATGGAGCATATTTTACACTGAAACTCATGGGGTTGCCATTAGTCTCATGAGTCGGTGTTGACCTGACAGCAATTGATAATGGAGGCATTAGAGGCAATGATCATCACAGCTGCCAGGAGTCCAGCACTCTGCTAAGCACTTACCATCTCACATCATTCTCAGCCCCACTTTAGAGCATGACCATTACTTTGCCCTTTACAGAAGAGATGAGGCTTAGGAGAGAAATCATCAGGTCATACAAATCTAAGTATGGATCTGTGATTCTTAACCCTTACTCTTCAAACACCATCTGCTCATGCCCTTTATTTTATGAGGAAATTGGGGTCCTAGGAAGATCAAATGGCTTATCTACAGTCACACACTGAATTGGTAGTAGCCTCAGGCAGTCCCAGTCTACTTTGGGATTCTTTTTCCCCTCACCTTGACACATACTCCCACATTTCCCAGATTGTTGGGGTTGTTAAGTCGGTTTCAACTCAGAGTGACCCATAAAGAATTTCTGAGGAGCAGCTGGTAGGTTTGAACCGCTGACCTTGGGGTTCTCAAATTGTTGTTGTTGTACCGTAGAGTTGGTTCTGACTCATAGTGACCCTGCACAGGGTTTCCGAGGCTATAAATCTTTACAGGAGCAGAATGCCTCATCTTTCTCCCACGGAACCGCTGGTAGTTTCAAACTGCTGACCATGAGGGTGGTAGCCCGACTTGTAACCACTACACTACCAGAGCTCCTTGGGCTTCTCAGATAGGAGGTGAGATTTGCTCAGATTGTCTATAACACAGATTGTCTATTAACTTCCTTTACTCCTACCCAGGATTGGAACTCCCTCCCTTCCTGGCCCACCTTTCAGAATTTTACATGGCTTCTTCTCATGCCCAATGCCCCCAGCCTGTTTTGGTCACTGGATCTTGTAACAGAGCCCCAGTCTCAGCTTTCAGCAGTGTCCTCACACCAGAGGCCACAGGGCCCAGGTGAGCAGAGCTGGCCCCTGGCTTCTGGTTTCTTCCAGGGAAGAATACAGGGATGCTAACCTGCCCACCTCTCTCCAGCTGAGTGGATTTTAAAGCCTCGCTGAAGCTCTTGAGGTTAAAGAAATTTTTCTTCTCTATACCCCTAGAGAAACATACCCAGCTAATAAATCAATTGAAAAATGAGACCAGCTGGCCTATACCCTCCTTACTACAGCTGTTCCTAGACACAAAGCAAAATACACCCAACTCCTCACTTATCGACATGGTTAGATTTCAAAGACCAGGTTGTTATATAAAAATCAATGTTTTGTGAAAATGAAGGAGGACCAGTCATTACATAAATCCCAAAGCACTGAGAACCATGACCTAGCCAATTGGCACATAACCTTTACCATCACAGCAGCGTTACTCCTGCCTAACACTTCAGGGTTCCTAACCACGCTGCACGTACATCATTAAAGCACAAAACAGTTGGACAGTAGATTTTGACTATTGACATAAATGTGAAAATTGGATAACCAGACGGTCAGTAAGTGAGGAGTGAGTGGGTAGATGTAAAGATGAGCTCTATCAGTATTGCTAGTGAAGCAAATGGACACTGTTTCAATATTAACTAGTGGAGCTGAAAAGGTTTGGGTAAATGTATCTCACAGGTGCCCCCGAAGCCCCCCCCTCCCATTATCATGTCCCTGATTCCAAGTCTTTTTAGTTCCCAGAAGGGAACTGGATTGCTCCTGAAGACTTGGGAAAAGATTTTTAGCTCTGGGGGCCATCGATTCTCTTCCACTTCTAATTTCTATGTCTCTAATGATCCAGATGAAAGACTAATTGAGGTCTTGTTGGAATGCTATTAAAGTTATTTGGTGGTGTTACAATTTATACTCATCTTTCTTTAAGTTCTTTTTAATTATATGGAGCTTTCAAAGCAAGGCTTGGACGATGGAGTTAAAAATAGAGGTTAAGAAACTTACTTCCCCCCATTCTGGTCTGTCCCTTTCTCTTTTTCACAGAGTAAGCCATCTCTAGGCACCAAGTCTTTCCCTTGGAGCCTATCTGCCACCCACATATGCAATTTAGTAGGAAAAATTTGCACCTGTGCCTTTTAGTCACTCCCTTGAGTACAACTGCCCCCATCCATTAAAGACAGAGTGTGCCTTCTGTTACTCTGTGAAAAAGCAAACAAACAAAAACAGTTGCTGACACATAGATTCATGGAGACTTCATGCGTGTCTCAGTAGAACTGTGCTCCATGGGATTTTCAAGGGCTGATTTTACAGATGTAGATGGCCAAGGCTTTCTTCAAAAGTATGTCTGGGTAGACTCAAACTGCCAGCTTCCTTATAGCAGCTGAGCACATTCATGGTTTGTACTACAGGAGAAGGGGCTCTATGTCAGTGAGAAAAGACTGGGAACTCAGTCCAATTCTAGGGGGTTCCACTGGTAGATACATCAAGAAGTGAGTCTCCTCCCTAATTTTTGTGTTTTTGCTTTGTCTTTTAAGGATCTGGTTTCTCTATAACCTTGTTTCAGGGTTTTTAATTCCACTGTCAACCAATATAGACTTCAAAGGCTCAAAGGTGTAGGGGCCATTTACTCACAAGTCTCAGGAATTCCTCATTTCCTAAGATCCAGCTTTTTAATCTGATTGGCTGGACAATCAAGGAAGAAGAGATACCACCACATCTTTCCAACAGCTCTCTACCACCCTCTGCTTTCTTGTTCCCCCTTACCTGTCTCCACCTGGCCAAGGGCAGTGCGAGCATCCGTGGAATCGGCGACATCTCCACTCATCTTGATATCTGCAGGGAAATCACAACTGATTTTAATAACAGGTCACAATTTTTCTTGCCATGACATATGTGGCTTTAACTAAACAGCAAAGATGAATGTGTAATTACAACAACCATCAGACTTTCAAATGCCTGATTCCCGAACAAACCACCATTAGAATATTCATAAGACTGGGGGCATGGATCCCCTCCTCTTGTGCTTGCCTCCTCTCCCTCTGCCTCTCTTTCCCCCTTTCTCAAGTGCCACTGCAGGGCCTCTCACCTTTTGCATCATTCATTGCCACCTCTTCCCATCACTGGGGCTCAGTTGGTAACAATTTAACAAGAGGAGGGGTATGGCATTAGAAGGGGGAGAGAGCTCTTCCCATCCCTAATTTTAATTTTCTTTGGGATTTGGGGGGTTGTTTTTTTAAAAGTAGCACACAGAATGTTACTTTAAATACCCCTTTCACTCCATCTAAGCCTCCCCTTTAATTGGGTCTAGCTGGCTCACCCCCTCACCCCCACCCCATTCCGGTCTCTGCTCTCTGTCTGGTTCTCAGAGGTCAGCTTAGGGAGCAAACCCTAGCTCTTAGGCTGTTGTCCTGGGAGATTCTGTCCTTGTGAACCTTACCTTCTCTCCTACTCCAACTTCCTCAGTGAGCAAAGGATGACAGGCATATCCCCACCCCAATCCGAACTCCTGAGAACCGAGCAGAAAGACATCAGGCCTCAGTCTCAGCTCCAGTACTGCGGGTCCAGTCTCTCCACCCTGCTTCATTTTAATAAATTAAACATTTACCCATAACAGGCAGCTGCCACCACCTATGAGGCCCCCAAGTCTCCTCCAAGGGTCAGCAGAAAGAAGGAAAGAGGCAACTTTGAATTAACTCACTCTCTTAGGGCTCCTGTCCTTATTAAACCACCCAAATACTGAATCCCCGTTCAAAACAGAAGAATATTTTATTCAAATTATGGTGACCCCCCCCCCCTCCAGGGGGCAGCATTTTAACTCTTTGAAAGCAGATAAAGTCTTGGTGAGCTGATTTGCATACCTGACTCCCCAGCCAATCCCAATAAAACAGGCAACCTTAATTTGCATCAGGTAATCAGGCAGTTGGCAGTCTGGATGCCCAAAGTCTAGAGATGATCAGGATGAGGGAGAAGGGTGGACCTTCACCCCAGGGAAAGTGAAGAGATAAACCTCTCTCTTTTTTTGAGGGTAATGATGTGTCTGACTTTGGCCTCTCTGGAGCATAGAGGTTGCAGTGAGGAGAGGTGCTACATTTACGATGGCTGTGCTAAAGTAACCAAAATCCTTCCTGCTGCCATTTTCAAGTTGTCTGCATAGTCTTACCAGAACGAGAATGCAGAATACCTATATGGGCCACCTGAACACATCTGCAAAGGGTTTCTGCCCCAGCCAGCTACCTTCTGCTCCCCGGGAGAAATCAACTTTACTTCATCCCACCCATAAAGAACTACCCTGGGAGCAAAACATTGCCTAACCTGAACCTGTTCAGCCCACACCTCACTACAGAGATTCTTCAGCAGGGCTTCAGTAGAGACTGCCAGGCAGGCATGGGAAGAAGCAGAAACCTCCCATCTGCTGGTTTTAACCAGCTTTAGTAACACCAGAATCAAGAGCATTAATTCTTGTGCCATCAGTAACATTTGAGCCTCCGTTTTCTCCAATAAGAAATTGGGATAATGATACTTAACTCCCAGAGTTACTGTGAAAATTAAATGAAATGCTCACTGAAAATTGCTTGGCACTATTCCTGGCACAAAATAAATACGGAATAAACTAAGCAGACACTTTGCCTTGGATGTTAGTCCCTTTCTCTTGCTTCTTTCTCAAGCCTCTTCTCTTAACCCTTTCCCTCATTCCAAGGAATAGCTTCCATTTTCTGTCTCAGCAGTAACCTGCATTTTACCTGGGAAGACATTAAACCAGTTGTCAGTGGAGTTGATTTCGATTCATGGCAACCACATACATGTCAGAGTAGAACTGTGGGTTGTCAATGGCTGAATTCTCCAGTAGACTGCCAGACCTTTCTTCCTAAAGCCTCTGGGTGGATACGAACTGCCAACCTTTTGGTCAGCATTTAAACACTTGCACCACCAAAGGACTCCAGGAAGCCACTAGAATTCTCCAAATTTTGACTGTTATAGAAAAAGTGTTCATGGGGACAAGGAGCTATAAAGCAGTAAATTTGGGGTGATGACCAGATTTATGGCATCAATTTATTTCAAACTCCTGACATTTTAAGAAGGGTAACTCTGTAGTTAAATTACTGTGTGCTTTTAACCCCAAATCTCTTCCAACACCCACTCCCTGCATCACCTTTAAATACACCCAAGAAACCATCTCATTCATCAGTTAAATTAGCATATAATTTTGTGTTAAGAATGTCTGAAAATAGCGATTGAAGGAGTGAAGGGCTCCACACCCTGCCCATGGCATACATTCATATGCTCTACTCATTAGAGAAAGGAGCTCGGGTAGCGTAGCGTAGTGGTTACGAATCGGGCTGCTAACCTCCGGGTCAGCAGTTTGAAACTACCAGTTGTTCTGTGGGTGGTAGATGAGGCTTTCTTCACCTATAAAGATTTACAGCCTCGGAAATCCTTTACAGGGTCGCTGTGGGTCAGAACCGACAACACGACATACAACCACCACCACCCATTAGAGAAGCAACATTAGACTGTCTTTGAGCCTCAATGGAGGGGCAAGGAAAGGCGATCTCTGAACCCTCTTCTAAGCCTTGTGTGATGCGAAGACACTAAGAACCTGTTCCTGCTGATGGGTGGGACAAGCTGTTGGGTCTCGGTCTAAAAATGGGTCAACACCGAAACTCCCTGAGACGCTGTAACCCTTCACCTGTCCGACAACACTTGCCAGGGGTGAGTGAGAGAGGTGTCGGGTGGGGCCAGGCTTCTGACTGTGTTCTTATCTCAGCCTGCGATTGAGAGGGCTCTGTGCCATCACTCCCTTCCCCGGGAGGCCCAGCTGCTCCAGGTAAGAGCTCAGATACTGCACTCAGACCCTCCTGGTCTCACCCAGCATTCTCATGCCCTTAAGCTGGGGCCTGGTATTGATTGTTGGCCTTGGCCTTGGCCTTGGCCTTCCTGGGCCTCAGCATGGCACAAGAGCATCAGCTCCTCAAACATTGGTGCACCAGGATGTGTGGTTGAGCTCACCAAGAGAAGTGAGTCCAAAGTACCCTGAATATTCTGGGTCCAGGCTATGCTGGAGTACTGGTGTGGTACTGCAGGAAAAAGTACTGGACTGCAAGGTTGGTTTGAACCGCAAGGACAGCGGTTCAAATTCACTAGCCATGTCTCTGAAACCATATATAGGGTCTCTATGGTCAGAACTGGAGTCCTGGTATGGTGCTGTGGGTTAATGCGCCAGACTGCAAAGCTATTTGAACTGCAAGGTCGGTGGTTCAAGCTCACCAGCTGCTCCTTAGAAACCTTATACAGAGTCGCTATGGGTCGGAACAAACTCAATGGCACTGTACACCACCAACAACATCATGAGTCACAACTGACTCAACGGCACTTAACAACAGGATTTGCTAGAAATGCAGACGACTTGTCCCTCTCTCTCCTAGTTTCTAATCTTCATCTAGGAAGGGGCTGGGGTTCCCTGCAGACACCACACTGGCTGCTGGAGGTACTTCTACCAGGTGGACTTCCAAGAACTCACCAGTCCCACTTCTGAGCTTGCCAAGACTCCAATACTCCCCGGAGGAGATGTCTCTGGTCTCTTTGAGAAAAACCCACTTCTTCTCATGCCCTCTTCTAACACAAATGGAAATCTCTGAGCTCTAAGTGGCACCCGTCAGTAGGATTGATTCCACCCCTCTTTTCCAACCCTAGGGAAGGTTGAGACCTGCTTACAAGGAGGAGGAGAGCAGAGAAAGAAGTGCCCTCGGGCCAACCAGATGTCCCCCTCCAGCACACTTACAACTGTTTTTCTCTGTCTCTTCTCTCCCTCCCTCTCTGGGTCTGTCTGTCTGACTCCTGTCTCCTCCTCTGCATTTTCTTGACCTGGGTGGGGGAGCCTCTCCTAGACGGGGGTGCCCCCATGTCTGATGATCTCATGCCTGCTCAGGTCTCTGGGCTCCCACATGAGAGATGCTCTATAAAGCACAAAATGCTGTGGCTCCGGGCGCCTGAATCATGGCTTGCACCCCAGTTATCAGAGCAAACACAATGGGACTGACTCAGGGCCCCAGAGCTGGTGAAACTGTCTGAATTGGGGACATGGGGCAGCCCTATGCCCTAGATTGTGTGTGCCTTCTCCTCCCTCCCTCATCCAAACTGTTCCAGTAAATCAATGGAGGAGCAGTCTCCAAGGACCTAGGACTGGGAACTCCCAAAGAAAGTGCTGTTTCAGAATAAACAGAATACAAGATTCCACCACAACCTCTCAGTATTGTTAAGTCTATTCGGATTCATGACAACCCCGCAGGATGGAGTGGAACTGCCCATAGCGTTTCCCAGGCTGTAATCTCTATGGAAGACTACTGCCACATTTCTCTCCCTTGGTATGGCTGGTGGGTTCCAGCCAATAGTTTGTTAGCAGTTACGTGCTTAATACTGCAAGAGCAGGGCTCCTTATACAGGGTTACTCTGAGGAAAACATGAGACTCAAAAGAGAACAAATTCCCACAAAGAGGAAAGAGGATCCTGGCTGAAAGACCTTGGAGAGATGCCCATATGGAGGCAGCCCAGAGAGGGACCCTCCCTCACTAACCTCACAGAATCACAGCAGGGCCCACCTGAAAGACCCTCTCAAGAAGAGCCTGAACTGAAAGAGCGAACCCAGTAAAGACTCCTGAAACAGAGACCCCTTCAGAGAGACTACAGAGATCGCCCCAGAGAGACCCCTTTGAGGTGCCACCTAAGAAGAAGCAGACATGGGGGGGGAGTCAAGACTGTGAAACCTCATAGGGAGATCCAGCCAGCATTATGCAGAGCCCTTGGAGGAGACAGACTAAGGAAGTGGGCTGGAAGGAAAAGCAAGTAAATGCAGAGAGAAATCAGACACCTTATCCCAAGGTGGAGACCCTACCTTGAGAGGTCACCCCACTTCTTCTTTGTGTCTAGAACCCCTACCTGAGAAGCATCATCCCAGAGTTTCTCCAATCATGAAGGGGTGTGGGTGGGGGCTTGGCCCTCTCACACTCACAACTTCATCCCATCCCTGTCTCTCAGCTAGATCCTCTTGGCTCCCTAGATGGCTGCCCGGCTGGTCCCAGCTGCCCCACCTCCTCTCACTTCCTCCAGAGCAGGGGCTTCCAGGAGACAGCAAGTTGGAAACCCCCCAGGAAATCTCTGATCTTGGTCCTTAGGAGCTTCCGTACTGTGGCCCACCCTCTGAAAAGCCTTGCTCTCACTACCATCCCTGGGCCTTCATGACGGGAAGTAAAGGAAAGAGAATGGCTGCCCAGAGAGCTGCCCCAGCTATGCCAACATCCTATCAATGCCAACCCCCAACCCTGAGAGGTACCCACTTCCATGGTTGCTTCCACCTCACCTGGCCCTTCCTAGCATGTCTTCCGGAGCCACTCACCTGTCACCCTGTGTCTCACTCATTGAGGGAACCGTGGACCCCTCAGTCCTCATGAACCCATTGCTGCCGTTTTCAGGACTGGTGAGCCCTAGGAAAGGTCAAACCTCAATCCTGCTCTGCTCTTTGGGCGGGTTGAGAACAATTACCTGCCCCCATGCCTCCCTTCAGAAAACAGAGAAGGTAACAAAACTCCAGTCAACAGCCCTGAAATCCTAAATAAAGGCCATCAGGTACTTTCCCCCTTTGAAAAACAAGTTGCTAGGTTGGAAATGGCCAAGTCAGGTGCAGCTTTCTTGATTTCAGCCCCTGTTCTCTGCTCAGGCCCTCCAAGAAAAGTCCACTCAGTCCAAAGCTACACCCAACCCTTCAATATTAGTGGCCCCTGCTTTAGCCTAGCTGTGGAAAGAGGGATCAGCTGGAGTCTTGGTTTACACCATGCCCACCTACTGTCCATGAATGGAGCAAAGCACATTTTGGTGATGGTGGAAATAGAAGTACCAACTCCACAGGTCCATGCGTGAGTTGTTCCTTCTGGGGAGCAGGAGGGTTCCTAACTCAGCACCTGCCATCAGACTCCCCAGTCCCATTACACACTGAACCTATAGCACAACCAACTCTAGCAGAGCATGTAGGTGGACATCCCCCACACACATGCAGACACACATCACACATGAACTGGTATCTTTAGTCCCTGCAACCTCTGGGGTCTATGCTACCACCTCTCCCAACACATATGGGAGAGGCAGACACATCTCTGACACACACACACACACATATGCTTCCACAATCCTTAATCAATACATGTGTGGCAAGGCACCTGTCCCAGGTGTACCTCTGTAATTGCCCCACCCTATGCTCCTACACCCCTGTGTGATGGATCACTTTGATATGGCCTTTCTATCTAGACTCTTATAACTCCCAACAAATGATTAGGTGGGTCTATGCAAATAGGGTGCTTGTGGACCACCAAGGGGATTGAGCAATTTGCTAAGAATGCAAACAAGGTGCATGGCATCATTGTGGGGGTGAGACCATACAAATAAGGTGCACAGAATCCCTGAAGGGGTGGGAACATGAAAATATAGTGTTATGGAACCCTAATGATGGGATTGGTTAGTTTTGCCATCCTACTAGGCTTAAAGTGCAACATCCCAGAGGCAGAAGAGGGGGACCTCATTACTACCAAGAAGTAAAGATGTGAGTGGAACACATCCTTTAGAACTGGGAGGTCCTTGGACTGAGAACCTCCTAGATCCAGGAGACAGATAGAGGGGGCTGTTCACCTGAGACGGTGAGCAGCAATGGCAGCAGAAGCTAGAGACTGGCATAGGGTGACGCAGTGGGCTCCTTGTTCCATGAATATGGTGGTTGCAGTGAGTGTACCAACCCATGCAGCAAGAGAGTGGAATACCTTCTGGCAGGTGGCTTCCTAGCAGAGTGCGGTGCCTTTGGGCACCGCCAGAGGAGCTAAGCTTGCTGACCCATGGAGGGAGAGCTTTGGGCTGAGGCTTACTGGCAAAGTGGGGTGACCCTGAGCACTTAATGACGGTGCTGAAGAGCTTTGTAATCCTTGTCCCAGCAGGGCAGGGGTGGGGGTGAGGGGCCAAGAGGCCTACCTTCAGGCAGTCCAGATTGAAGAACTGTATCCTAAGTGTTCCTGACCCTGAACTATAACCTATTATTTCCCTAAAAAACCCCATAACTGTGAGTGTGGTTGGTGAGTTCTTTGTAGCCATTTCAACAAATTATTGAACCCAGAAGAGTTGCAAAGAATGACTGTGGTAGGGATATCTGGTGTAGATTAATTTTAAGAAAAATAAATTTAAAAAATGTGGGAGGGCGGAAGTATGTTTGGCCTCCACATCATATTGCTCAGCCTTGGATTGTTGATGCTGATAATGAGTCTTGCTCTTTCCCCTTGTGAAGCTAGATGAGGAGTTCTGATGCCCCCAAGTACCATTTTTACAGTTGGTGTCAGAAGTAGGATTTGTTGCAATGGCTCTAGACTCATGGGCCCATGGAACTTTTCAAGAAAAAGAATGAAGAGGTGTGGGAAGTGAACATTCTGATTCTTAGATGATTATTTTGGTTGTTGTTAACCATCATGGCTAAATGGAAAGGAAGAGATGTCATGCTGCAGCTGAAGGAAGAAAAGCCATATCTAGAAGGAGCTCTGGTAGCATAGGGGTTACGAATCGGGCTGCGAACCTTACGGTCAGCAGTTAGAAACTATCAGCTGTTCTGTGGGAGAAACATGAGGCTTTCTGCTCCCGTAAAGATTTATACCCTCGGAAACCCTGTACAGGGTCGCTATGAGTCGGTTATGACTCCAGGGCACATAACCACCACAGAGCGGCATAGAGCAAAAGCCAGGCTGGATAAGGAAGATGGTTAATAGGGGGCTAGGATCTTCCACCTAGCCAGAAGCCAAGGCCATATGCATATGAGTGGGAGGACAGTCAAGTAGTGGAGAAGAGAAGATGCAACCACAATGTTTAAAAAAGGGTTTATTTGAAGGTACTATGGGTATTGAATGTTTTTCCTATCTAGTGTTGTGAAACAGATCTAAATGTATGATGTGGTTGCTGTTAAATGCGGTCGAGTCGGTTCCGACCATAGCGACCCTATATAGGGTTTCCAAGGAGCGACTGATGAGCTTGAACAGCCAACCTTGCAGTTCAAATGGCACTGCAGTCCGGTGCATTAATCCACAGCGCCACACCAGGATGATAGAAATGAATATTTGGTATTATAGATAACCAAGAGCACATGCCTCCATCTTGTGGGTATACTTGAGGATTGCTAAAAGGGAAACTAGAGTTTGTCTGAAAGAGACACAGGCTGCTGCTTTGAAAGAAGTTGAAAACATGAGCCCCACCCAGAATCTTTAGAAAGCCAGGAAATTTGCATTTGAAAAGACAGGGAGAAGACCTCCCCTTCCCCCAGAACTTCTGAGAGAGCAGGAAATTTGCATCTGTGGAAGGAAAGAAAGAGGTAGAGAGGGAGGGAGATAGGGAAGGAAAAAGAAAAAGAGGAGGGGGGAGATAAAGGGAGAAAGGAAAGAAGGAATGAGAAAAAGAAAGAAGACTGTTTTGCCTTTTAAATTTTGAGCAAGGAGTTTGCTTTGAGGCAGGAAAAGTCAGAGTGCGTAAGAAGAAACCTCTTCCTAGGACTGGAAGTTAAAAAGTTTCACCAAGTAGACAGCTTGGTATGCTAACTTGGAGTGACCACCTGGGTCCACTTGATGAGTAGGAGGTGGGGGAGATAAAGCAATGAAGAGATGAGCTGAGTTTTGACATGATCCATTGCACTGTTGACCTAGCTCATGGAAACCAGAAATGAAAGAGAAAAGACTGGCTGCCTAAGTGCAAAGAGTTGTGTGGTCTCCCAAGCCTACAGCTGGTATCCACTGACTAGCTACAGGGGCTAGGGATGAGCTGACCAGAACCTGACCAAATGAAGAGAAAGAGAGAGAAGTCTGACTCCAGGAGTTGGTGGAAAGTACTGCAATTTGATAGCTTGCTCTGGACTTGACTTTGCTATGGATGCAGATGCTCAAAGTTCCAACCAGAACAGAGGATTCTTTAGACCAATGAATACATTTGTCTCCTCAGAGCACTGGTTTGAAAGGGCTGGGTAATTTAAACACCATCTAAAACAGGAGGAGATAAATGCATGAGGAACAGGTAAGGAAAACCTTACCTGTTTTCCCCATGTGTGCTTAAACTCAAAATGAGTGGGACAAGGGAGAATCCCCACTGAATAGTTTCCTTTTTACTAGATGGGTCTGCGGGGAGAGAGGGTAGGAGACAATGTTGATAGGATTATGTAATTCTGTGTAAGTGTTGATTGTTAACAGTTAATTGTGACTGTAAAAACTAATTGCAGATGCAGTAACTGTGACAAAGTGGACTAAAGATGAGGCACTACCAGGGTGGAGTACAGCAGTCAAACCGAAAGTCCCTTAAAGGTTTTGCTATGCTGATACCTTGTAAGGCTCAGAGCAAGGGAATAATCTCTCAGACACATTTTATCAGAGGCCAGATGGGACAATTTTTGGAGAACCTGATCAGATCAGATGAATACTTGCAGTAGACCTGAATGGCTGGTACCGGAGTAACCTCACCTTGAGGTTTCTTTTCTCTACTGAAGGGCTAATTGTTGTTGTTGTTAGGTGCCGTCGAGTCGGTTCCGACCCATAGCGACCCTGTACAGGGTTTGCCAGGGTGTAAATCTTTACGGGAGTAGAAAGCCTCATCTTTCTCCCGCGGAGCGGCTGGTAGTTTCGAACTGCTGACCTTAAGGTTTGCAGCCCGATTCGTAACCACTACGCTACCAGAGCTCCTTAGTTAATGACTATTTTAGACTGGTAAAGTGGGAGGGGGTGATGTGAGGTGTGATGGATCACTCTTATATGTTTTTTCTAGGCAGGCTCTTGATTGGGTTGTTGTTGTTGTTAAGTGCTGTTGAGTTGGTTCCAACCCATTGTGACCCTGTATAGGGTTTCCAAGGAGAGGCTGTGGTTTCCTGTGTTTCAAGCAACTTTGTAGTCCAGTGCATTAACCCACAAAGCCACAACAGGACTCTTCTTGATTGGGTAGGCCTATGCAAATAAGGTTCTTAGTGGCCCACCAAAGGGATTAAACAGCATGCTAATATGCAAAAAAGGTGCATGGCACCCTTGTGGGGGTGGGACCATGCAAATAAGGGTATATGGAACTCTAACAAGGGGATTGGTCAGTTTTGCTATCCACTAGGCTTAAAGTGAGCCATCCCAGAGGGAAAAAGGAGGCCTCACTACAAACACGTAGATGTGAGAGCAGAGCATATCCTTTGGACCTGTGGTCCATGAGCTGAGAACCTCCTAGACCCAAGGGAGACAGACAGAGAACGCTGCAACACTTGAGACTGTGCAGGATGGTGAGAAGCAGCAGAAACAGTCGATTCAGAAGTAAGACAGTTACGGTGAGTGTGCCAACTCACCAAGCAAAAGAGTTGAACGTCTTCAGGCTGAGGTTTGCTGGTGGAGTGGAGTGACCCTGGCCACTTACCTAAGAGCTAAAAAGCTTTGTGACACTTGTCTCATCTGGGCTGAGAGGCCAAGGGTATAGCTGAGAATGAAGAACTGAGTTGCATTGTTCCTGATCCTGAATTTGTAACCTGCTAATTCCCTAATGAACCTCATAACTGGTAGTACAGTGAGTTTCCTGTGGTCAGTGCAACAAATGATTGAACCCAGTTGAGAAGTAAAGAGTGCCTGGGGAAGGAACGTGATGTAGGAATTGATTTAAAAAACAAAACCGCCCCCTCCAAAAGTTGGGAGGTGGTAGAATGTCTGACCTGCACTTCATAGAGTTTAAGCAGCATTGGTGGCCCAGTCAGTAGTTAAAAGCTCTCAGCTGCTAACCAAAAGGTTGGTGGTTGGAACCCACCAAACACTCTCCAGGTCAAAGATATGGTAGCCTGCTTTCCTAAAGATTTACAGCTTTAGAAACCGGATGGTGCAAATCGACTATGTCTAGAGGGTCCCTATGAGTTGGAATCAACTCGATTGTTAGTCGGATTGGTGGGAACAATCATGATTTTCTCTCCTCCTTGTGAAGTTAGACAAGGAGGTCCGACACCCCTATATATACACACACACACACACTTTGCAAATGCCCACTTTAGCCTTCATGTCACACATATATGCTGGGGAATCTCACACGTAACGTGTGCATACACGCATTCACCTCACATATGCACTTCCAGGTCCACACCCCTGGCTGGGCCAGTGAGCCACCCATCTCCTGAACACACAACCTCACAGGGATTACAACAATTCCGCACACCTGAGTCCCGCAAGCTTGGAGGCTTCAGAAGCCGTCCCAACCCCAAAACATCCACCCAGTCCCGCCCCAGTGCGACCCACTATCTACACTGCCCTCTCTCCTGGCCTCTGAAAATAAGCCCCCCAAGAACGAAGCCCTCACTCCTCGTCCTTCCCGCGAGTGGTTGACTGACACCTGTCAGAGCTCAGTCCTTCCACCCCTCACCTGTGTGTACGGGTTCCAGATTCACCATCCTGCCCCAGGCGGGGCCAAAGCCAGCGCCCCCCCAGGCCCCTCGCGTCTGCCCCAGCCGGGTCCCCTGGGACGCCAGGGTCTCCTTCCTCCCGCCCCCGGCTGCCGCCGCCTCAGGAGCCACTGCTGGAGCCGTCGCCACCGCCGTCGCGCGCTCCGCTGCTCCGGCCCGGGCAGCACACGGCGCGGCCAGGATTGCCACACTCCCCAGGTGAGCACGCGGTGCGGCGCGGGGCGGGGGCCGCCGGCCACGCCCCCTGGCAGGGCCCACGCGCCTGGCCCCGGGCCCATGCAAAGCAGTGATTTGCATACGGGGAGCTGGGGGCCAGGGGAGCGGGCGTGGGGTGCTGCCGGGGTGGGTCCCGACCCTGCGGAACACCTGTCTGCCCCAACCGGGCCTGGTGGCTCCTCCCCGCCACGCCCGCTGTTGCTCTGGACTCCAGTCCTTTTGAGGAACCGCTGGAGGGTCAACCAGTCTGTGAGAGAACAGACTCCCCTCCAGATGTAAGCCCTGCAAGGAACCTAAAGTGTTGGAAGAAGCCATGGGAGGTGTGCAGGAAAGAATCTTGGTGGTGAATTCTATGTCCCAACAGTTTACCAGCCTTGTGTTACCGGAATAGGGCTCCTCAGAGCTGTCCTGAATTAATTTTACTCATCTGTAAACCAAAGCCAGCACTAATAATATCTTACATCTACCTGGGACTCGACGGCACTTAACAACATAACAACAGCCTGGGACTAAGCAGGTGACCAAGCTCACCTAGAAAGAACCCCCTGGCATCCTCACAGCATCCTGGGGTCTAGATGGGGCTCCCCTGATGATTCTCTAGGTGAAGACACTGCCCTTGGCCTGCCCCATCCAAGCCCCAGGTTTTGTGAGGCTCTACTGAGAGAAGGATGTAAAAGTTATTTAACAATGTCCGAGTTTGTCCAAGTGAGTGGAACCAGGTCTCTGGACTCCCATCCCAGTGCTTTTTACAGCATACATCATCAATTGATCATCGGAATCCCCTCTATGCCTCTTAACTACCACTCTTCAGATTCCACAAGTGGTGCTGGTGCCAAGGAGACCACCTGCCTGTAAGCCCAGAAAGCCAGGTGCCAACAAGTCTTTGGCTCAAGTACAAGGCAGTTTTCCTTTCCAGATGACTCCCGATCAATCTACCTTTCACCTTCGTATGAAAAGCTATTTCCTGCTCACTGGAACTGGCCTGGGATTTTTCTGCCTCCATGCCTTCTTTACAATGTTCTTTCCACCTAGTATGTCCACCCTACCATCCATAGTCAATAATCTCCATTATAATGCCCAGCCTTTAATAAGCTTTCAACATGGGTCGGACACTGTACTAACAAACTACCATTTTAGTTCTCATAATCCTATTGCCATCTAGTCAATTCAGACTCATCAAGTCGATTCTGTCTCATACTGATCCTATAGGACAGATACAACTGCCCCATAGAATTTCCAAGGCTGTAAATCATTAGGGAAGTAAGCTGCCACATCTTTTGTCCTTGCAGCAGCTGGTGAGATGAAACTGCAGACAGTTTCAGTGACACTTAGCAAATGTGCCAGAAGGGCTCCTTAGTCCTGGTTGTTAGGTGTCGCGGAGTCGGTTCCTACTCATAGTGACCCTGTGTAGGGTTTCCAAGGAATGGCTGGTTAGTTTGAACTGCCGACTTTGCAGTTCAAACAGACCTTGTGGTCCAATGCTTATCCTACAGCACCACACCAGGACTCCTGAGTCCTTATAATAACACATAAATGGAATTATTATTTTTACTTTACAGGCTGGGAAACTGAGGTTTAGAGAGTGTAACTTGCCCAATTATTACACAGTTAGTAAGCATCAGGACCCATGTTCTTAAGCACTGCTTTGTATTCCTCTTTGCCCAGTTCAAATGCCGCTTCTTTTCTGAAGTTGGAAGTGATTTATCTTTCACTGAATTACCTTTATCTTCAATGTTCTAATAGTTAGTCCTTGTGGTATCTTCTTCTTTATTTACACTCACGTGAGCCTTTCTTATCCTACCTCCTAATTAACTGATTGGCTGCAGGAGGAAGATTGTTCCATTCTCCCACAGCACGTAGCAGGTCCTCAGAAAATGCTCCATAGGTGTTCCCATGCCCCTGGATAAATAACCAGTTAACCAGTTGCCATTGGGTTACTCTGATTCCTAGCAATCCCTTATGTGTCAAGGAAGAACTGTGCTCTGGAGGGTTTTTAATAGCTGCTTCTTTGGAAACAGTGCACCAGGGCTTTCTTCAAGGTGCCTCTGGGTAGACTTGAACCGTCAGCCTTTCAGTTAGCAGCCGAGAGTGTTACCTATACCCCAAACTAAACTCACTATCATGGAGTCGATCTCAACTTATATCAAGTGCAATAGACCAAGTGGAACTGCTCCATAGGGTGTCTCAGGCTGTAAATCTTGTGGGAACAGACCGCTTCAACTTTCTCCTATGGAGTAGCTGGTGAATTTGAACTCCTCACCTTTCAGTTAGCAACACTGTACTTAAACACTGGTGCTACTAGGCTTTCTATGTTCATCTATGTTGTTGTTAAGTGTCATTGAGTTGGTTATGACTCAGCAATCCTGTATAGGGTTTCCAAAGGAGTCCTGGCACCACAGTGGATGATAAGCTGGGCTGCTAAC
>NW_006408526.1:33607790-33649692 GCF_000296735.1 Chrysochloris asiatica | reverse complement strand
ACTGACCTTGAGGTTAGCAGTCCAGTGTGTATCCTACAGCACCACAAGTACTTCTTCAGGTCAATAAAAATCGTCCTCCCCAAGTCACATCTTGACCTCTCTTTTTCCCATTCCAGCAAGAAGGCAAGAAGGGAGGGGGCCCTTCCTCCTGTTTCTGCTGGTTGAAGGGGAAAGGTCAGTGACACTGGACACTATTCCTTTCTTCCCCTCCTCTCCCTACCTCCCTCTTCCACTTCAAGTTGGCCTGGTTTCTGAGGTCCATCTCTTATCTACAGCTGTACTTAAACTACCATCATTCTAGAAGAATGTCTGCACATAGTTTATATACCCCGGTGGGCTTGTGATTTCCGTATATGTGTTTGCACTTCATTTGCATGACTGTTTACAAAGGGGCAAACTCTGACCACCCTATCTGGGACCTGTTGCTCTGTTTAGTATACAAAGTCACATTTCTTCTCTGGACATTGAGTCTTTCAGATGTCAGAGGAGCATTGGTGATTTACAAGGTATTTTTCTGCCCCAGAAGGAGCCATGGTGACACTATGGGTTAGGCATTGGCTGCTAACCACATATCGATGGTTCAAACCTAACAGTCACTTCACAGCAGAATGATGAATATAGATTTACTATAAAGATTTACAGTCTCTGAAACCAGGATTACTACGAGTTGTAACTGACTCACTGGCAGTAGGTTTTTAATATTTTCCTGCTCAAGAGGTCTAGAATTCTGGGGTCTCAAGGATAGGGCAGAAGGTGGATCTCTTGGGGTGGGGCCCACTTAGGCAGATAGGGCCTTCGAGGCTCGTAGTTGGAAGCATGACTTTGGGTTCCAAACAAGGTGGGTGGTGATAGTGGTGGCAGAGACTTCTCATGTCCATTCATTGACTCAGTCATTCATAAATATTGACTGAGCACATTCTATGTGCCAAGAACTGCCCTACATACAGAACACACACCATCTTATTTAATCAGCACAACTTTAGAAGTAAGGTACAATTATTAGCCCTCTTTTATAGATAAGGAAACTGTGAATTGGGGAAGTTTAAACAAACAACAACAAAACAACAAAACAACAGTTGACATTGAGTTGATTCTGAACCCTGGTGACTCCGCGTGCGTCAGAACAGAACTGTGCTCCATAGTGTCTTCAATGACTGATATTTTGGAAGTAGATTGCCAAGTCTTTCTTCTAAGGTGCCTCTAGATGGACTTGAACTCCAGCTTTTGGTTAGCATCTGAGCACATTAACTATTTGTACCACCTAAGTACTTCAGGGAGCTAGTAAATGATGGAGTCGAAATTCAGACCCAGGTCTGGCTGTTTAAAAAAAAGCCCAAGCTTTTAATCCTGTCCTCTGGTTTTTGAGTCTGAGCCAACCCTTCCCTTCTCTTCTCATGATCATATAACTGGATGTGGAAGGTACCTGACCCCTCAAATAAGGAACCTGAGGTGCATTGTTGTTGTTGTTAAGTGCCATCGAGTGGATTCCGACCCATAGCGACCTTGTATAGGGTTTTAGGGGGAGAGATTTGTCCAAGGTCAGACAAGGACCCTCCCTGATACTCTTCTCCATTCCTCATTCACGTGGTCTTCCCATGTCTGAGAACGCTGGGTGGTGGGTCATCATGTGTGTATGGGGGCAAGGTAGAATTGACCATTTTTATCCATTTCTTTCCCACTAGAGTCTCACTTGATCATCACTTCAATTAGATGAACTGGAATGAGAGAAAAAGACCACTTTAACCCTCTCTCCTTCCCAGCGCTCAGAGTTCCCGTGAAACCAGCTTGTGATTCCTGGGCTGATGAGAGGTGGTGGGAAGGCGTCAACCTCCTGGGGCTAATACTCCCAAGTCTGTCTAGCCTGGAAGAGGAAAAGGTGTGGAAAGGGGGAGAAAGACAGGGGATTGCTCCTGGGTTCCAAACAGTGGAGAGAAAGGGATAAAGAAGCAAGGACAGGAAATTTCAGTGCCTTTGGACATCAAGAGAGTGTTATGCAAATATATGCAAATGAAATGCAAAGTATCCCTCACCCCTCCCCCTCTCTGTCAATACCTAGAGAACTTCTTCAGAATACCCAAAGCCTTCCTCCAGGATGCTGTGGTTCTGAAACTGTGACCAACTCTGACCCCTCCCTAGGTCTTCCTGCGGGGGAGGAGGGGTGACATCTGTACCTCTCAGCTGTACCTCTGGGCACCTCTAGCCCCCTCCTTAGGCTCCCTTTCCACTGGATCATACTAACAGCTGCTTTGTTTCAGGGACAGAAGGTGCTAGGATGTATTTGCAGAAAACATGCTATAGGACTCAGAGATGGTGCAGGGGGAGGGAGGTGGGCCCAGCCCTACTCCGCACTGAAGCAGAGACTTGGCTCCCTTGGCTGCAGACTCTGTTGCTCACTCCCATTTCCTGTCATGGCAGCTGGATTGAGTTGTCAGGGCTGAGAGAAGGGTGGAGAGCAAGGCATTCTGGAAGGCCACCAAGTAACAAGTCCCTTCTAGTTGTTTCTGTCTTTATGCCAGCCAGGCTTTAGGGGTGCAGGGTGGGGGTCCTTTCCTTGCATAGGGGTTGCCAACAGGAGTGGATCAAGAAACTGTGGCTTCCCAAAGGTTGTTAGATGGGAGGATGGACTTCCAGGCTTGTTTTGAACTATACCTTAGAGGTAAATGTAATGTAATGGCACCACTTCAAGGAGGAGTGTTGCAGAACAGGGGTGGAGGGGGTTAGTGTCAGGGTGATAAAGTTGGAGGTGTTCCAGCAACTAGGATAAAGCAACTGTTTCTAGGGAATGGACCTGAGAGAACACTAGCTAGTATCCTGCCCCTGGTATGCCCTCTGCCTTCACTTGTATCTGGGGGAGGAGGACACACAAACATAGCACATTTCAAAGGTTCAGTAGAAATATGCACTTAATTTAAAAACACTGAAACAACAATTGCCTTTGAATTAATTTCTTGAGATTGGGGCAAGCATTGTGTCTGTTATACTCGGCCACTCAGATTGCACCTTCAATGAGCCTGGCCTTGGCCAGTCTAATTCCTAGTTCTTAATAGTCCTGGTGTGGCACTGTGGGCTAATGCGTCAGACTGCAAAGTCGTTTGAACTGCAAGGTTGGTGGTTCAAACTCACAAGCGGCTCCTTGGAAACCCTATACTGGTTCCCTATGGGTCGGAATCCACTCGATGGCACTTAACAACAACAATAGTCCTGGCGTGGTGCTGTGGGTTAAGGCGTTGGACTGCGAAGTGTTTTGAAGGGTCGGTGGTTCAAGCTCACCAGCCGCTCCTAGGTAACCCTATACAGGGTCGCTGTGGATCGGAATAGACTCGACAGCACTTAACAAAATAGCCCGCTTCAGACCAGGTCTTTCTGATCCCGTGGTACTCTCGGGGCAAGTCTAGGCCCAGTGCGCCCTCTGGTGGTGATGGGAGTGTGGGAGCACCTCCATTGGCAATATATCCCAGGACATTGGAGAAATCACATCCTACCAAGAGTGGCTGACCATGACAGGGAGAACCAAAGATGAGGACCCTAGTTGCAGGCAATGTTGAGAGGATGAATTTTAGTTTCAGGGTAGAGAGAGATTGTTAGGTATGTCTAGTCAATGGTCCCAATCAAAGGCTGGACTTTCTAACAGCACAGTCATAGCCTGGTTAGTCAGCCAGCCTTGTTGAGTTAGCACTAGAACAGTGTCAAGCTGTCTGTCCTGATTCTAGTGAAAATGTCTTGCCTCCCAAAGCTGCCCTCTAGAACCTCTCAGTTACATATCAGTTCCCCTCTACACATGCAGGAGGCCAGTGCCATACCTCCTGCCATCATCTGTATGAAACAGGTATTGGTTACCAGGTGGAGCTAAGCAGCACACGATCAACTGGGAAGATCACAGAGAATCAGGCACTGTCTTGCCCTCAGGAATCTCACTGTCTTTTTGTTAGGTGCCATTGTGTCAATTCCGCCTCATGCTGACTATGGACAGAATGAACTCTTGCCCCGTCCTCTCCCAGCCTCACAATTGTTGTGTTTAAGCCATTTGTTGCACTCACTGTATCAACCCATCTCACTGAGGGTCTGCCTCTTTTTCACTGACCCTCTACGTTACTAAACATGATGTCCTCTCCAAGAACTGGTTCCTCCTGGAAACATGCTCGAAGTATATGAGACAAAGTCTTGCCATCTTTACTTCCAAGGAGCAATCCAGCTGTACTTCTTCCAAAACAGATTTGTTCATTCTTCTGGCAGTGGAATATGAAACATATTGAACATGGTATATTCAGGATTTTTGGCCAACACCATGATTCAAACATATCCATTCTTCTTCTGTCTTCCATATTCATTGTCCAGCTTCACAAGCATATGAGGTAATTAAAAATACAAATAGGCATATCTCTCATAATGGGACAAGTGTTCTAACAGGAAAGCAGAGGGTGCTCTGGGGGTCTGCTGGGGGAGCACACCTTAACCTAATCCGGGAGGACATCGAGAAACTCTTGTGGAAGAAGAGACACCTAAGCTGAGATCCCCAATTTTGGGTGTAGAGGTGGGAGAGGGTGGGATTGGTACAAGAGAAGGCCTATTCCAGGAAGGGCCATGGAACATTCGGGAAGCTCCATGCAGTACAGGCTGGCTGGGTCACAGACTGAGAGAATCACAAGTGTGAAAGGGTAAAGTTCATAGAAGGAGGACCTTGAATCTGCTTTAAATTAGACATTTGTTGTTAAGTGATGTTGAGTTGGTTCCAACTCATAGCAACACTGCATAAAATTTCTAAGAGTGGCTGGTGAGTTTGAACTTCTGACCTTGCAGTTCAAACCAATCTGCTTATCCTACAGTGCCACATCAGGACTCCAAATTAGACATTTAGAGTAGAGCTATATGAGAAATAGTCTGCCAGTTTCACTAGCCAATTACTGAAATCAGCATAGCTGATTTCAACATAGCCTTGAGTCTCAACAGAGCTTCTAACTGGTTCATTCCGACTCAATCCCCTACTGAGAAGTTGCCTTTCCACCCCAGGTATACTGAATCAGAATCTACATTTAACAAGTGATTCAGTATGAGGAGGTGGGTACAGACCTGGGGACTCCTAGCAGGGGGTTGAATAGGAATGAACACGTTTGAAGCCCTAAATCACAACACCAAGGCTGGGAATTGCTGGGGAGGCAAATACTGCAAGAAGCTTGTGAAGTTTCTGAGAGAGAAATAGGGCATAGGTGGAGAGGAACTTGGGTTTGAGGAGGTGTTTTTAATATGGGAAACATTTTAAACCATCAGGGATGATGGGAAGGAGGCAGGAGAGAGGTAGAAGAGGAAGGGAGGGGACAATTTCTCCAGAGACAGGTCCCCAGGGGAAGGGAAGGGGCTAGGGTTCAGAGCCCTGGGTTGGGGGGAGATGAGGCACAATCATTACAGCAGGTGAGAGCCGGGAAAGGTAGGTGTGGATGCAGGTTGGGTAGTGGTATGGTGCCAGAAATCAAGGGAGTTCCCGTCTGGAGGCTGCTCTTCCCATGATGTAGGATGGGGGAGAAGTACCAGTGAAGAGTCATTCCAGTCTATCTCTTGCTGTTTAGGACTCTATTACAGCATGGCCCGTAGCAGGGGCAAGCCAGTGAGCTGATCACCTTAGAGATGTGGCCACTCCCCTTGAAAGGCAGGGTGTACAGTCCAGCTCTGCTGGCCCTGGATCCCAATGTTGCTTGTTAGCCTTCCTTCTCTTGCTTGCTTGGAAGTCCTGAGGTCTGGTACTCCTAAGTTGAACCCTGGTACTCCTGTGCTCCCTACTTCAGCTGTGCCTTCTTCCCTTCCACTGTCCATTCCTCTGGATACCCGACATCCACCCCCAGCAAGGACCACTGTTGTCTCAGTCAGGGTCTCTGCACTCAAAGTGAAGGCATTGCCCATTTACAGAGATGTGAGCAGGGTTAAGGGAACAAGCTCCCAGACAGTAGCAACACTGAGAAGCCAGGACCCCTTCCAGGGCTGAAGGGACAACAGGAGGAAATAGTGACCCAAAGATCTGGAGTGTTGGAAGAATGGGGTCACTATCAGAGGAGTGACACCAAGGCAGAAGGACTGGGATTATATATCCAGGATTCTCTTTTCTGTCCTCCCATCTGCTGGTGCTGTCTCATTGGCTGCAGCCAAAAGGTGAGGAAGCCCAGGTGATGCCCATCTAGAAATTGACCTCCTGTGGAGAATGAAAGGGGGGGTGGGGAGGGGAAGAACCAGCACAGCTGTTACTGGACTCCAGCCAATAGCTGATACTGGAGCATGACTTCTAGAATGCTGTAATGTTTCTCATCCAACCACATGGCAAACTTCTGATAGCATCAGGGGATGGTGGGAATGTGAACTTTCATACACAGCTTAGTTGTTGTCAGGTGCCATTGAGTTGGTACCGACTCACAGCGACCCTATGCACAACAGAATGAAACAATGTCCGATCCTGGGCCAACCTCACTACTGCTGCCACACTTGAGTCCATCAATGATGCCACCTGGCCGATCCATCTCGTTAGAGGTCTTCCTCTTTTTCTCTGACCTTCCACCTTACCCAGCATGACATCCTTCTCCAACGATTGTTTATATATGAGGATATATCTCACCAATATTGCAGAAGACGAGACTGAGGTCCAGCTAGTGAGAAAAGGTTCCACAGAGCTCCTATGATCCCAGAGACTTGTGAGTCAGAGCTCAGACTAACTTCCTCTCCACAGGAAATCCGTTCTTGGGTAGTGATGCTGGAATCTTCTTGCCCTGCCAGACAGGGCCATCTGATCTTTCATTCACTCTGGTCAACTGAGGGGAGACTGAAGGCTGGTATACTCACACCATATCCCATTCCGAGCTCAATTCCTGCCAGATGAGACTTGACACCAGACTTCCCCTCCTAGAGCTTAAGGCAGGCAGGATCCAACATCTACCTCCTGAGTGTTTTCAGGTCTGATCTTGACCTTGAACCCTACCAAGGTAGCATCTCCTATACGGCAGGTTACATGTACCACCCTGTGGTCTGAGGATTGCTCTGACTGCTCACTGCTTGGGATGACAATATTTGAATTTAGAGACCAGACATGGGGTGTAAGAAATGGGGACTTTTTTCCCCCTGCATCTCTACTAACAATACATAACAAAATGCTACAGAAATGAGAATAACATTTTGACTAGAGGTGCAGAGAGGGAATGAAAATTTCTCATTGAGAGAATTTCTCATTTCCTCTGTATCTTCTATTTGTGTGTGTGTGTGAGAGAGACAAAGATTTATAGAAGTTGATAACTGGAAAAGGCAAACCATTGTTGCTATGAGTCACAAAGGATGTTAACCTACTTGAAATCCTTACAACAACTCCTGGAGGTAGGAGCTATGATTATTATTGAATTTGGATTTGGGGAACGTGTTCCAAGGTCATGGGTCTAAGGGAATTTTAGTCTAGGCAGCCTGACTCCAGTGCCTCAGTCTCTTAACCACAAGGTCATGTGTCAACCAGTGATGTCACTGTTGTTGGTGCCACCCATTGGTGTTACCCCCCACCTGTACTAAACCATACAGAATCCTGAGTAATGTTTATTATTAATTTTAATTCAAGGATGTGGTGGTGGTGGTGTGCCGTTGAGTAGGTTCTGACTCATTTTGACCTTGTTTTTCACAAGGTTGGTTTGAACCCAAGATCGACAGTTCAAATTCCCCAGTGGCTCCTTGGAAATCCTATACAGGGTCACTATGGGTCAGAACTGACTCAACAGTACTTAACAACAACCACATAAGGTTTCTGAGGTTGTAAATCTTTACAGGAGCAAAATGTCTCATCTTACTCCCACAGAGTAGCAAGTAGATTCGAATACTGATACACAGTTAGCACTCCAATGTATATAACCCACTGCGCTACCAGAGCTCCTATAATTATAGACTATGTGATCAACATAGTTGTAACTTGCTTAAATGAAATATTTCTTAGATTATAAGAACACTAACAACAAAACTGTAAAGTTTTTTCTTCATTGAATTATATAACATTACTAGTTACAACATTATCAGTAACTGAGTGAAAGTCATTTTTTATTTTTCTCCTTTTCCTTTAATTACAACTTGGTTATCAATAAAGCTATTGTTATAGGCCCTTATGATAGGCCATGATATTGCAGCTGAAATGCCAGAAAATTTGACGAATCAGTGATTATAAAACAACAGCAACAAAGAAAACACGGCATGTTTGCAGTATCTGTGGATGAAACCATGTGATTCAAAGCATCCCTGTAATTGGTTAATAATGACAGCTGTGAACAGAGCCCATCTCGAAGGTCCCAAAAGTAAACTAAGGAGCTCTGGTAGCGTAATGGTTACAAATCAGGCTGCTAACCTCAAGGTCAGCAGTTCGAAACTACCAGCTATTCCGTGGGAGAAAGATGAGGCTTTCTGCTCCCGTAAAGATTTGCAGCCTTGGAAACTCTGTACAGGGTTGCTATGAGTCAGAAACGACTCCACGGCACACAACAACAATGGTAAGCTGGGCTTATGAAAAATGTTTTTGCTGTTGTAACTAACTACAGGATATTGTTATAAAAACGGATGAGTTTCTGGTGAAACACTAAACAACAATTTTATAGACAGTCATTTTGGTATCACCCCTCTAACAGTGTCACCCTGTGTGGTCCACAACCCCTTAAGATGCCACTTGATCATGTAGTCATTTACTCTAATGTCCTTGAGGCCCAGCTAAAGACACTGCTCAGGCCCAGAGGTCCACCAGGTCAGTGTGTCAGCTCTGCTCAAGCTCTTCAAGACTGACAAACAATGACATCTGATAAAAGTAGGTGCTTGACCAAGGCTCTGTGAAGAGATGAGGATCCTGCAAGCTGTCTCCTAGAGGCAGGACACCCTTCTAAACTGCCTGCCTGCCCTCTTGAATTCTGAATTCTTAAGTATTTGTAATCCTGTTTCTTCTGACCCCTGGGAGGGCGAGGGCAATCCCAGTACCTGCATCTAAATATTTGGTAATGGGGCTCCATCATCCTAACCTGTGTCTTCCTACCTGTCCCTCTTACACCTCAGACTCGCGCTATTCAGCTCTCAGGTGTTTCTGTCCTTACGCACAGAGGGAAGTACTAATGAAGTGGTCTTCCTGCTTCAGAGGACATCAAGACAGATGCTAAACCCAGTCCAGATGAATGGAGGACTGGCTCCCAAGTCTTCCTTCTCTCTGGGAGACCCCTGGGCAGATTCACGAATGTGGCCTAAAGCCCAAGGCAGATGGGCTTAGATTAGCTGGGAAAGAGCCCAGAGGTTCTGACCTGGGGACATGGTATGGGGCCTGAGGCAGACTCCTCAGGCTTAGGACTCAATCTACTGGACAGTTTCATCAGGTTCCTTTTCCCATAAACTTCCAGGAACCTTTAACCCACCAGAAGCAAGCCACCTGGAAGAAGTAGTGAGCACAGACCTAGAATCAAACTCTGGATCGTGTAGTTGTTGTGTTAAGTGTCCTTGAATCTGTTCTGACTCAGGGTTTCCAAGGAACAGCTGATGGGCTTGAACCACTGACCTTGTGGTTACCAGTCCAGAGCACTACAGGACTGTGGGCCATGCTGAAGGCATGGCAAATGGAGAATGTAACTGTTTGCTGCAGTCTTCTGTCTGTATTTTTAAGTAAGGGGTAGAAGTAGGTAGATTTTAGGATAACAGTTGTGGCTGAATCAGTTCCAACTCATGATGACCACTTTGTGTGTCACAGTAGAAATGGGTTGTCAATGGGTGAGTTTTCAGAACTAGATCCCCATGTCTTTTTTGTGAAGTACCTCTGAGTAGACTCCAATTTTCAACCTTTTGGTTAGCAGCTAAGCATGTCAGCTGTTGGCATGTTTCCAGGGCCTTCCTGGACTAAGGAATCTGAGCTTAATTTTGTGGTGGCTGGAAGTCACTGAGCCTGGCTGTGACATGAACAGATCAGATCTGAGTTGAGATCAGATTTAAATCGAAGTTGTAGCCAGAGGGCCTCTTTCCTCACAAGTCATTGAGATCCACCAGGATCTATCCCTGCTCAGGGCTACTTATTTCCACCCTCCCGGGCAGCAACTCTGTGTATTATTTATGCAGTATCGGGTACATAGCTAAGCTTGACAACTATGAGTTGAGTGAATGACCACCGGGCCTTCATCAACTCAGTCACCTTGAACAAGAAGAAAACTCTTCCTCTTGGTTTCCCTATAGGTGGCTTCTATAAGAGTCCAGTTGGGGTGCTACAGGATAAACACTGAATTACTAGCTGCAAGGTTGGCAGTTCAAACCCATCAGCCACTTCTCAGAAACCTTATACAGGGTGGCTATGAGTTGACACCGACTTCACAGCACTTAAGAACAATATAGGCTGGTATTCCTACAGCTGCTATTCTGGTTCCTAGAAGGGTTAAGGGGTCATCTAGTTCATGGCCCATTGAGGTTCCAGCAGGAAAATGACCTTCACAAGCCACACCACTGCAGAGTCCAAACCAGAACCCCAGACCTCCTGACTCTATGTCCAATAATGTTTCTGATCTTCCAAGCTCCCAACTTAGTCCTTGCCTAAAACTTTCTTTGTATTCTCTGCAATGTCATCTTTTTGAGAGCGATTGGATTTCATAGAGAAGACTTCTCTGGGTCAGTTGTTCTGGGACTCCAGGTAAACACGTGAAAAAACAGCAGAGAGAGGCTCTGAAGAAAAAGCCCAGGGCCCAGCCCTCAGTAATTCTGACAGCAGACATAGTGTACTGTATCCTGTATGCTGTCTTCTACTGCCCATCCCCACCCCTCCTCCTCTCAGCAGGCTGGGACAGAAAATGCCAGGGGCTCCCAAATTCCCATTCTGTCCTTCCTCATTAGTTACAGAATCCCCATCTTTAAAAAGACACCTGGAATAAAGGTACTTCCTAGTCTCTATTGTAACTAGGGAATCCTGGTGTGGCGCTGTGTGTTCTAATGTGCCAGACTGCAAAGCCGTTTGAACTACAAGGTTTGTGGTTCAAGCTTACCAGCTGCTCCTTGGAAACCCTATACAGGGTCGCTATGGGTCTGAAATGACTCGACAGCACTTAACAACAATGTTGTAACTAGGTATGGCCACATGACTCCAGTATGCCCAAAGAGAGTGAAGCAAAACTGTTGCTTAATAGGAAGGCTCCTCCTGCCTTTCATAGCTCCCTTCTCCTTCCTGCAGGTGATATGCAGGTTGAGCTTGAACAGCCATCTCTGACCCTGATGTAGAAGCCACATGCAACATTTCAGAAGGCGCCCCTGGGTCCCTGATCATGTGAAGCTGTCACATGGTCCTGGCCTGCCAACTTTCAGGCTTTGATAAGACTGTAACGAAGGAAACAAATTTTGTTTGGCTCAAGCCAGTGTTATTTGGGGTTTTACATTACTCACACAGTCAAGTTTCAGCCTAACTCATCCACACAGACTTCACATCTGCTCGCCCCCATTCACAGACCACACACCCATAATCTTCTACACATACTTGCTGCTTCTCAAACAATCTCTCTTTCACACACAGTTGCTCCCAATCTTAACCCTCTCTCTCTCCTTCACACTGTGGCACAGTTGTGCATTCCTAGTCTCCTTCACACACACACACACACACATACACACACACATCTTCCCGTACCACAGGAATCCTCTCAGTCTCTCTGTGGGGCCGCTCCCTCACCTCCTTTCTCTCAGAGTCATTTGTGGTACCTTACAGAGACTGTCTCACAGACACATCTTCTTAGTTCTCCCGCACTCTCTCCCCCTCAGTGAAATCCTCCAGACTCATCTCCCACACACCCTTTCTTACCAGCAGTCTAAACAGTTTTCCTCACACAGAATGTCACACGTCTTCCTTTAGTCCTCACACATAAACCTCTCATTGACAGCGTCTCCCCTACACATTCCCTCATAGACACATTACCTCAGCTCCAGCCCAGCATACCTCCTTCTCCCTTTCTCTGCCCCTTTACAGCCTCCACTCCCTGTGTCTTCCCTATTACCAACTCCTAGCTCCCACCATACTCTTTCTGTGCCCTTCTTCAGCACCCGCATCCAGAAAGCTCTTTCTAAGGGGAGAGAGTATTGAAATTCCCTTGTCTCTGACCCAGCTACCTGCCCAGCCTTCCACTGAGAGACCAGGATGGCAGAGCTGTCTCATCTCTGAATACTCCTGTCCCAGCCCACCATGGTGTGTGCATATCCCAAGCTGGAGGCCCCAACTTGCCCCATGTTCCTCAGGTCCCAGCTTTGCTCCTGGACAACTGGTGCTCTCCTTTGGAAGTTTCCTCTGTCATTTTGGTCTTCCTCCCATCATGCCTGAGCATGTGATTCTGAAGTCTAACCTGAGCCAATTGAAACATTTATTCCTCAGCTCTTGGCTAGGACTGCTTTATGGCTAGAGAAGGGGCGAGTGTCATTGAGCTGGGGGCGGGGATGGGGGAGTGGGAGAGCTGGCAAGGAATCAATGTCTTCCTAACCCCAGACTGGCTGTGTCTTTGAGGACACCGAAGCACCGTGATGCTCACCCAGTCCTTCTAGCAGAAACAGTTCACCAAAAGCCAGGTCAGGTTCATTCCCAGCCGTTTCCAGGACTCAGGTCACCTTATTATGAGATGTATGGAGGATCTAGGTGGTAAAAATGATTAAGCCCTTAGCTACTAACCAAAAGGTTGGCACTTCAAACCCACCTAGAGGTACTTAGAAAGAAAACCTGGCAATCCATTTTTGAAAAATCAGCCATTAAAAAGCCGGTAGAACAAAGTTCTATTCTGACACACATGGGATCTCCATGAGTTGGAATTAATTCAACAGCAGCTGGTTTGGTGGTGTTTTGTTTACTGAGACCCTTAGCGCTAGGCCCTGAACAGAGAGGCTTCTTGTTACAGGGCCTTAGTGTACAAACCAGGAACATGCCTCTGCCTCCTACCTCCTGCAGAGCCCCGACTGCTCTGTCAGCCAAATCCCAAAAGTTGCTACTGTCTGGCTGGCCTGAAGAACAATGTGAGTGAGGCTTTATGTGGATCAACTGCGCCCCACTGTCCTGCTGACTCAGGGCTCCTAAATTGGGGCTCTACTCTTCTTTCTCACCCAGATTCCTGTTCCCCATCCCTGACTCTTTATCTGAATCTCCAGTGGCAGCCACTTAAACACTTGCAAACTAATGATGATTTGGTCCCCAAAGCAGAAAAAGCAGGTGAAACAATTTGATGGTAAGTCAGAAAGTACGGCTATAAAATTAGAGACATCTTTATTAAACAAAAATATCAAAGCGTGAAGCTGTTTCTCAACAGATACTCCAAGTAGCAGGGCTAGACACTTTTGCAGGCAGTTTCTCTCTCTCCCTTTCCCTGAAAACTTCTACATGCTAAGATTTGCACAGCATCAAACCAGAAGTTTTGGCATCCTTGAGAAACTTAAATCATGCTGTTTAAAAAGTTCTCTAATACTTGGGGAACAAAAAGGAGCGTGAAGGGAAAAGATAAAGGCTGCAGGGCTGATGGCTAAGGTTCCCCAACAAAATTCTCCTAGGACAGCCCTAGCTACCCTCTAAGAATGAGTAGGTACACTGTTGTGATGAAAAAAAAAAAAATCCTCAGTACAACTTTCCTGGCCTTTTCCTCACCAATGCCGATTTCTATTTTCTTAAAACTTCTTTGTAATAAGTCCTTGTGATCGTCCTGTGTCTTTCAAGGAAATGTATCAAGATTGCTCCTTTGGAATTCCAAAACACAGTCACCATAATCTTCTGAGCTGAACTCTCTGCTTTGAATTTAACTGGCCCAGCAGATGCCCTTGGAAGCCACTGTTTTGATTGAACTTTTTGTTTTGGAAGCCACCCAAATGAGACTAAGAGTCTTGGTATACCATTGCAGGAGAATGCACTGGACCACAAGGTGAGTTTGAACTGCAAGGTCGGCGGTTCAAACCCACCAGCCACTCCTCAGAAACCCTATGTTGTTGTTAAGTACCATCGAACTGGTTCCAACTCACAGTGACCCTGTACAGGGTTTCCGAGGATCAGCTGCTGAATTTGAACTGCCAACCTTGCGGTCCAGTGCATTATCCCACAATGCCACACCAGGGTCACTATGAGTCAGAACCGACTTGATGGCACTTAACAACAATAACAAAGACTAAGATGAGTGTATTAGTGAGAGAATATTTTGTTTGGAATAAAACTGTGCATGTATAAACTGGAACTCTAGAAACAGAACTTCCTGACTTACCTTGTATGGTTCACAGTGTGAAAGAGATCTGGTACGGATCTCCTCTGGCACTGGTAGTACCTTCTCACATGCCTACGATGGCTTCCAGTTGGGAGAGGGAGGAAGAGGAGAAAAACGCATTTACTGAGCACTAACCAGGGGCCACTGGTTGAGCAGTGGTTAAAGCAGTTATCTACTAATGAAAAGGTCAGTGTTTTGAACCTAACAGCTGCTCTGTAGGAGAAAGATATGGCAGTCTGCTTCTGTAAAGATTACAGGCTTGGAAACCCTATGGGGCACCACTTCTCTGTTCCATAACATCGCTATGTTGTTAAGTGCTGTTGAGTCGATTCCTACCCATAGCAACCCTGTACAGGGTTTCTGAGGAGAAGCTGGTGAGCTTGAACTGCCAACCTTGCAGTTCAAATGGCTTTGCAGTGTGGTGCATCAACCCACAGCGCCACACCAGGACTCTATAACATCGCTATAGAATAGACCTAAGGACAGTGGGTATGATTGGTTAACTAGGGCACCGGCATGTGACTTTACAACAGTCCTCTTACTTACTTCTCACAACAGGCCTTCTCAGTAAATGCTCACACTATGGTTCTGGTGTACGGGCAAGGAGAGAAGCTCAGAGAGGTCAAGTGGCTTGTTGAATCACACAGCTAGTAAATGGAGAAGAAAACGTACCTCGGCAAACTCAGCGTGATATCTGTGAGATCTTTTAAAAATGGCCCCTACTATCTGGATGATCTTTTAAAAACAGTCTCCAGAGACCGTGGGGAAGGAGCTAAGGGTCTCAGGCACAAGGCTGCTGGTCACTACTCTAAATCCATCTGGAGTTATGAGCCTGGGGGGAAGGAGCTCTGCCAAAGTATTTCCTTTCCCAACCCAAGTCTGTACAGAGGAGAGATTCTCTGTCGACTGTTTCTTGGCACTGAGGTTCTCTCTAGCCTCCTTCGTACCCTTCTCCTCCCCTATTCAGGTTTCCTGCTGCTTCTGCAAGGAGCCTACCAGCATGCCATGGGATCTGAGACAGGAGCAGGGCACAGTGAACACTCCCTAGGTTCTAATCTTGGGCCATTAACTTTGATCTTGTCAAGATCACTGTGTAACTCTGAGCCTCAGTTTGCGCATCTGCAAAATGAAGGCAGAATTGGCCTAATGGTTATTGTTAGGTGCCATCAAGTCGGTTCCAACTCATAGCGATCCTATGCACAACAGAATGAAACACTGCCTGGTTCTGCACCACCCTCACCACTGTGATATTTGAGACCACTGTTGCTGCCACTCTGTCAAATCCATCTTGTTGGAGGTCTTCCTCTTTTTCACTGACCCTCCACTTTACCAAGCATGATGTACTTCTCCAGGGTCTGGTTCTTCCTGATAAAATGTCTGAACTATGAGAGACCAAGTCTCGCCATCCTGGCTGCTAAGAAGCACTTCTGGAACTGAACTTCTTTCTGGCTGAACTTCTTTTAACACAAATTTGTTTGTTCTTCTGGCAGTCCATGGTACTTTTAATATTCTTCTCTAATACCATCCAAACCAGTTGCCCTAGAAATCAATTCCGACTCCTGAACATCCCATGTGTGTCAGAATAAAATTGTGCTTTACAAGGTTTTAAGTGCCTGAATTTTTGGAAATGGATCAACAGGCTTTCCTTATGAGACACCTGTGAAAGGACTCAAACTTCCAATCTTGAGGTTAGCAGCCAAGTGCATGAACTACAGTACACTCATGACAGTGGTGAGGAGCAAATGAGGCTATGTATGAGAGAGCAATTAACAAGGTGTGGCTTTGAGAACCCCACCTTTACCTCTCCTCACTGTCTCTCCAGCAGGCCAGCCCTCGCTGTTTCCAGGTGGTGGTCTTCACTGCCTGAGCCAGGACCTTTGGATCAGATTCCACCTGGGAGCAAATGCTTGCCAAGCTCCAGGGTATATATACATTTTAACCCAGCGTCAGTTGTAGTATAGGGACTGGTGGAGCCCTGAGCCTCATGGGAGTGAGTTTGACCATTTCTTCTGGTAAATTCTCCCAAACTCCCCTGGGCAAACAGGCTGCACTCCAGAAAGACCTGGGCCTCCGCTGAAAGCAGTTTTCCTCTCCTCTGTTCCCAAAACAACATTCCATCCATCAACAGCATAAGCCTCCAAGACAAACTGCCAAATGGTAAGAGAGCTAACATAGAAAGGGCAGGATAGACTGGTCATTGAAAGCAATTCCTGACTGAAGTCCATGGGATGCAGTGATACCCGTTTGGAATAAACAGCCTCAGGCAGCCAAATGGCCCATTGCACATTCCACATCATCACTGACTATATCTTGCAGCTGTTTCCTGTGTCCACACCCACACTGGGAACCCCCAAGGTAGGACACTTGCATTCTCTGGGCTGCTTCTCCCTTTGAATGCCTAGTGGCACTCAGCAGTGCCCCAGACAGGGATCAAGTTCCCAATCTCCCTGGTCATCTCCTCCCAGTGACCCTGACCTGACCCATCCTGCCATATGGCTCCTTGTATTTTGGTTAGTTCCTCCCAGACTCCAGCCCTTGGCCTTCTCTGTCCTCTCCATCACGTTTTTGGAGTCCATTTCTTCTTTCCCCTTCCTGGTCCATCCACCAGCCCTGACACATGACTTTCCTTGTATCTTTCAGTCCTGTACTTCCATTGGTTAGCTTCACACCAGGCATCCTGGAACATGACTCATGCCCTCCCCAGCTTGTGGGCACTCAGACTGGGGGGGGGGGGGCAGAAGGGAAAGAGTGTTTGGACAGGAACCCAGCTTGGGGTGGGGATGTGGGTAAGACCAAGAGGGCCCATCAGACCAAAAGCCAGGTTAGAGGCTGGGGATGGTGACATGCCTGTTGTTTCAAAGGCCCAGTAATTATGCACATCTGGGTATAATTACACGTAGAGGATTTAGATTGTAAAGAAGAATACTGCCTCTTGAGTGTGTATTATGAATTAGAGTTCTTGTACTGAGGGCATGTAGAATTAGGCTTAAAGTATATAGACACTTAAAACACTTTAGGGTTATCGTGAGGAGAATGATAGGTTTTCAAATATGTTAGCAAGTTTGGACTCTATCTTCATTTACAAGCTTACCTGGTCTCTCCTCCAGATCCCCTCCCCTTCCCTGGGCATTCCCAAACTGTGAATTAGAATGACCAGGGAATGCTTTAAAATCCTGGTGCCTGCCTTCCCCTCATCCCTGTGGTATAGTTGGCATCCAGAGTTTTCAAAGCCCCCAAGTGACTCTAATGGACAACAAAATTGGGAAGTCACTGGGCTCTGCCATTTCAACCTGCGTGATCATCAGCAGACCTTCCAGTAACACATAATAACCCAGTCTATGCTAACTGTGGGGACTAGAATCCTCACCTGGGTCCCAGGTTAGAAGCCTGCCTTATAGCAGAGGCAGACAGGGAGGGTGGAGGGGGCTGAAGAGAGAGGCTGGGTGGTGAGATCAATTAGCCAGAGGGCCTCATTCCACACCCCACCCCCACCCCCAGAAAAAAAAACCCCAAACCCATTGCCATAGAGTGAGTTCTGATTCATGTAGACCCCATATGTTCAGAGTAGAACTGCTCTGGAGAGTAATCTTCATGAAAGCAAATCATTAGTTCTTTCTTCCATGGTACCACTGAGTGGGTAAACTGCCAACAAGAGCAAACTGTGCCACCCTTCCAGCACCAGGGTGGACTGTCAGAAGGAAAACGACTTCAACAATTCTGGAGCTTCAAGAAGGTTACTCGAAGCTCTCATTGAGTGCTGGCTTTTCCATGTGACTTTTGAGTCCATCATTCAAGTTAGCATTCAAGTTTAGCAGGGAGGATACTTGCTGAAATTCTATATGAGCCGCAGTAAGAAAAGCTTGTGTTTTTGAGCACCTAACACCTGACACATATTAACTACTTCATATACACTACCTTGTTTTTGTTCTTAAAATAACCATGGGATTGGTCCTATTATTCTTCCCATTTTACAGGTGAAGAAATGAAGGCTTAGAGAGATCAAGTAGCTTGCCCAGGGCTAACCAGCTAGTCTTCACCATCATCTCTCCCAAAGATGATTAAAAAGGACAGCATCATTGTTTTTAAGTAGACTAGAGATGTTTCCAGAACCACCCCATATGGGTTAGTTGTGTGAAACTAGACACAATTTCTAGGTTTTTTTTCTATAGAAAAAAAATATAGACAGCCCGCTCTTAAAAAACATCAGTCAAAGACTAGGAAGCATAAGGCCCCAAGAACTGAGCAGGCAATTAAGAAAAGTGAGAAGATACAAGAATGGAAGCTGCTCTGGTAGCGGTGTGGTTACAAGTCGGTCTGCTAACCTCAAGGTCAGCAGTTCGAAACTACCAGCTGTTCCTCAGGAGAAAGATGAGGCTTTCTGCTCCTGTAAAGAGCTCCTTTTTGCAGCCTCGGAAAAACCCCTATGTAGGGTTGCTATGAGTTGGAACCAACTCCACGGCATACAATCACCACCATGACCAGTACAGGCAGAGGGTTGTGAGGAGGGGGTGGTACCAGCATTCCCCAACTCCACCACACCCCAGGTTAACAGAGAAACCTGGATTGGACATGGCCTTGAGGAGTTGGTTCACTTCCTGTACTTTCTATTCCTAATTCCTTCCCTTGCTGATGAAATTGGAGATACCAGGGGCAGGTGTGAAATGCCAGCTTCTGGGTCAGAGGCTAACCTGAAAGCAGATTTTAGAAACCTAGAGGTCTGAACCACTGTGGGGATTAAAATAGGTTTCTTACAGTCAGCTCCAAATGGATTCCCTAACTGGGCAAGAGCCCTCCACCGCACCCTCACCTACTCCCCACAACCCTGCTACTTGGACTCTCCTTCTTCTCTCCTCTTGTTGATAAGTGCTGTTGAGTCAATGTGACTTACAGCGACCCTGTATAAGGTTTCTGAGGAGTGGCTGGAGAGCATGAATCACCATCCATGTAGCTCAAAGCGACCTTGCAGTCCAGTGCATTAACCTGCAGCGCCACACCAGCCCCCTCCTCTTAGGGCAGAGTAATACAGAATTTATTGCTGCAGCCAGAGGCTATAAAAGCTCAGCTCTACCCTGTTGCCAGGGATGGAAAATCTCTTTCCAGGATTCGAGTGGGGCCACAGGAGGATGCGCAGGAGGCTCAGTGTGCAGGAGGGTGGGGAACTCACAGCCTGGCCTAAGGTTCAGTCTCAAGGACAGAGGGTTTGGATTGAAGGGTAGAGGAGATCAGATCACAGCCTCCCGGATTTTCTAGGAAAAGAAAACAATTGAAAAAATCCCCCTCAAGTTTAGATGGAGAAGCAGCAGGTCTTCTGGCACTGTCAGCTTCCTTGTCTCCACACACAATCTCATCTGTCCCTGCCAGAGTCTGACCAACTAGCTTGGGCCTGCTGAGTAAGTAAGGGCCACTAGCATTCCATCTATGACCACCCCGCACTCTGTTTGTAGCCCAGGTCAGTGACAACTCAGTGGTCTTGAGGCAAATCAGCAGTCTACTGTGTCTCCTACACCCCTGCTATCTATGGTGATGTTACTGGATCCTTAGCTGACTCTCCAAACTCTGTCCCTTCCCCCTCAAGGCCCCTGTCTCTGAGAGGAGAGATGGTGGCTCAGGAAACAGTCCTACAGGCTCTGGGCTTCCTTAACTGCCCAGCTATCTAATCTGTTTTACTTCTCCATTCCCCCAAAGACACATACTCACCAAGAGACCAGTGGGTGTTGAGTTGAGTCTGACTCATGGAGAAACTATATGTGTCAGGGTAGAACTGTGACTGATACGGTTTTCAGTGACTGATTTTTTTGGAAGTAGATTGCCAAGACTTTCTTCCAAGGTGCTCAAACTTCCAACCTTTTTGTTAGCAGCTGAACAGGCTAAGAGTTAACTGTTTGCACCATCCAAAGACTCAAGAGCATCACAAGGCATCTTGATACCAGGAGAGGGGCAATATGAGGAGAGCGGAGATCAGGAGACTCCCTCTGAATACCTTAACCCTCACACACCTTCTTTTTCTCCAGTATTCTTGTTGCTAGATCTCTTAGCCACTCCTCACCCTTCCAAGCTTATTTCCTGCTAACCTCCTAGCAAGTCCACTCTTCCATTCCTCAGAGGCCAGGCTCATCTTGCACAATATACAACTGAGAAAATCCTGGTCTCCCTCCCCCTCTCTCCAACCTGGACCCAAACATAGCAGTTAGTCAGCTCTCCTTCCAGGCCTGCTAACAGGTGCTGTCTGTCCCACAGCAAGAAGACCTGCTCAGATACCTCTCCCTAGGTCCTCCTCCTGTAAGAATCCCAGTCTTCTAGATCAAAGAGGCAAAGCAGCGTTTTCAGTTTAGGAGGGACCAGGGATGATCAGTTCTGCCCAGAAACCCTGTTTCCCTAGCCAGGAAAGTGAAACAGAAGGAGAGGTGGTTCACAAACTGGAAATGTCACCTCACTGCCCTGTACTGACTCTGGAAACAAAGCCCAGAGAAGGAAAGGGATTTACCCAAGATCTCATAGAAACAGGAAAATTCCAGGCCTTCTGATTTCTAGCCCAGGATTTCCCCCACTAGAGCACACAGAAATGACTGCAAGATGGGAGTCGGGTTACTTAGTTAATGCTTTTGAAAGAAGTTCAACAGCTGGAAGTTCATGGTAAGATGAGGAAGTGGGGAAAAGAGTGGGGTAAAGAGAGGGCAGGGCACCCAAGGCAAAGAGGTGAAAGGCTGGAAACTGAAGTGGTTGGAGAGGGGCGCAGAGAAGTTTGGTGGGGACAATGGGGTAAAAAGGGGCAGGAAAGCTTCCAGAGTGACCTTGGGCAAGTTATGTCCCTGTCCTGACCTTAATCTTGCCGTTGGAAGGGCTTGGCGCTACTGAGACCCCGAGGTGCGGACACGTGTGCCTCACCTTCTTGAAGTCGGCAGTGAAAGAGATCAGAGTCCCGTCGGACTTGCGCAGCTCCAAGCTAATGCTGTCGGCGTCGCTGTCCGCCTGCAGGGTCTCCTCCGTCACCTGGCCGTCCGGCAGCCGCACACGGACCCGCAGCTCTGCCGGCGGGCCAGCCCCAGCGCCCACGCCGCGCGGCGCCCCCAGCAGCGGCAATAGCAGCGGCAGCAGCAGCAGCGCCGGGGGAGCCGAGGGGATTCCACGGCGGCCCTGAGGGCGCATCCCCGGGGGCCGCCGCCGCCGCCTTCCGCGGCCCCGGCGCGCCGCGTGGGGGAGAAGAGAGGCGCTGCTAAACTTCGCCCGAAGTTGGTGACTAGTTCAGGGCTCCAGGGATCGCTTCCCCGGTCGCTTGGTCGCAGGGTTTCCCCCGCAACGTGGCGCGGTCACACGTGTGCAGCGCTCAGCCGCGCCCCCCGGCGGCTTGCAGTTGGAGACGGCTATCCCGGAGCCCGCTAGCCGCCCAGGCCCCCAACTCCGACGCTTCCAGACTCTGTTTTGCACTTTTCATTCAATCCCACCTCCCGTCACTTCCTTCAGAAAACAGAAACCACCAGGACCTGCCTTAAAGAGACAGCGTACTTCTCCGCCCTTAAAGGGCCAGCTGCGCCCGGACTCCAGCGGCGTGGGCGGGCGAAGGGCTCGCCGTAAAGCGGTTTTGCGGAAACCGTGCTTTCTCAATCAGACGCTCTCTGAGCCGCGCCCCAGCCACAGTGTCAGGAGTCTGCTCTCAGGGCAGACCCTCTCCTCCCAGCAAGGGCGGAGCGGGTGACTCTCCACCCCCTTCTTCCCCCAATACCCTCCACCCCTTTTTTTTGGCTTGTGCTTGTGCCACGTGGACGAAATAATCGAGCTTAGTTTTTTTTACGGATTTGGTTTGGCCTTTTTTTGAGTTTCCCTGAGACAGCGAATTTCTAAAAAAAAAAAAGCTTCTGCAAAGACTGACTTCGCCTCTCACTCTGCCCTTTTTATTGTCTTGATTTTGGAGAGCTGGAGTTTTAGCTCTGCTTTGACACCAGTCATTTGTGACATCTGGATAAGTTAGGCTCCCTCTCTGGACCCAACCCTGAAGCTCCCACAATTTGGGTGACCCTGTGCGCGCCTTCCCCTTTCAGTCCAGCCTTCCTCACTTCACTTCCTCCTTTCACCGTCTTCCCACCTCTCCAGACCCCAGTACTGTCTCCCAGTAATAAAACCAAACCCGGTGTCATCAAAGCCATTCAGAGATCTCAAACCACATGGTAGAATCTTCAGGAATTCAGGACCCTGACACTCCAACCTCATTGTTCTCACATTCTCGTCCAAGTCCCAAGAAAATATGTAGGCTCTAGAAAGCACCCCAACAGTGACAGTCTGTTGAGTGCTTTGGGCATGTTTTTAAAATTCTTTAGGCCTAAGTGTCCCTGTGTTATAATAAGGGATGCTGAGACCCACACTGTCCTGTCAGTTCTATGGAAGAGAAATCCCCAGAATGATGCTCAGGTCCTATGGTTTTCTCCTGTCTGTTGCCTTAGGTCCCTTGTTCTTTATAAAATCTTGATTTTAGAAGGGTGGAAAACTTTGCTCTGTAACTTCCTCCCATTCTGGGCTATTAGCAGGATCAAAGGTGAGAAAGAACTGGCACTCACCAATCACAGCAGCAGATGTCTGTGAACTTCAGGGTCAAACCTAGAATCCAGTTTCTTATTGCCCATCCAGGGCCCTACCTACTACACTCTGTTGCCTACATTTAGGGTTGAAATGGATTTATGAGATTAACTAATCTAGTGTTTTCCAAGTTTGCTTTACTAAAAGAATCTCCCAAGTGCTTGTTAAAAACACGGATTCCTAGGTCCCTGAATCTACTGACTCTGATTCTCTAGAAAAAAGAATAGAGAATTAGCATTTTTAACAAGGATGCCTGATATAAAGTGTTGATAGTTGGTACTGGTAGCTAAACGTTGTTGTGTGCGGTTGCATCGGTTTCCACTCTTAGTGACCCTATATAGGGTTTCCAAGAGCGGCTGGCGGGTTTGAACAACCGACCTTGTGCCACACTAGTGCTCAGGGTTAGGGTTAAACATAGAGGATCCATAACAAATAGCATCTGTCTGGGGGAACCATCCTGGTACCTAAAGAGTATCTTCACATTAGAGAGAGAGAAGGCAGGCCACCAAAGAACCACTGGGCTAACACAAGGACTGTTCACCTGGGGACTCTCACCCTGAGCTGGCAGGACTGGAGCAGAGATGTCCAGAGTCTCAAAATTGGTCTCCTGCTTGGCTGGGAATTCAGTCTGAACCCAGCCTTAAAGCTAGGTCTTTCCATAAGTCAGCCCACATAGTCAGCAAGGACCTCAACCATATTTCCTCAATTCCCTATCCTTCACCAGCCACATTTCCAAGCCCCTTCCTCTCCATCACCACATGATTCCAGTCAAGGTAGGCAAAGAAGCCATTGATGTCTAATTTAGGACCATATCAGCTGGGGCCTTTTTCTGATGCTTCCTTGTCTCTTTTCAAATACTGGCTTTGGGAACTAGCATGACATTTGCTTTTTCCCACCTCCTCCTCATAATCATTAACTTACTTTCTTATTTACTTCAATAAACCAGAGCTTTCTTTTAAGATACAGAATTTCTACTCTTACTTCTTTAAGTAGACTCTGTCTTATCCCCATTCCTTCCTTTGATGTAACCTGGCTAACTCTGTAAGACCCAGGGCAAAACTCATGTTTCTCAGAAAGACCTTCTCAGTTACTCGACCAAAGCGGTATTTCACACTTCCCTCGTCTGCCTCTAGACTCAAATGATACTAATTATTATTAGAGCAGCTACCATTCATTGTATTCTTATTATATCCAGGTTCTGTGCCAAACCTTTTATGTGTATCATCTTATTTAATCTTCCTGGCAACCCTCCAAACTTAGGTTCTATTCTTATCCTGTTTTTACTGACTAGAAATCCAAGGCTTAGAGAGGTCAAGTAACATTTCCAAGGTCACGCAAGTATCAGAACCAGAAGGGACTCAATCACAAGTTTGTCTGATCACAAAGTCAAAGTCCTTGCTTAAAATGTATATATGAGGGAGCTTCAAAATGTTCATGGAAGAAGTAAAAGATAATGGAATTTTTTCATGAACTTTTTGGACTGTATATATATATATGTTGTTTAATGCCGTTGAGTCGATTCTGACTCATAGTGACCCCGTGTAGGGTTTCTGAGGAGCAGTAGGTATTTGAGCCACCACTTTATGGTTCAAATTGACCTTGCAGTCCAGTGTTTATCCTATAGAGCCACACCAGGACTCATTCTCTCTCTTTATATCTATCTATCTGTATGTATATATACTTCAAAAATGTTCAGTGCTATTAATTACATTCACCAAGTTGTATCACCATCATCACTATTCATTTCCAAAGATTTCATTGTAATCATGCACTAACCTTTGTCTCAACTCATTTGCCTATTCTACATATTTCATGTAAGTCAATCATACAATATTTATCCTTTGGTCTGACTTATTTCACTCAGTATAAAGTCTTCACAGTTCATCCATGTACAGCAGAAAGTTCTTGCTTTTAACCACAGTAGCGTCTGCCAATCTCTAACCCTTGCTTTCTTCCCAACTTCCTGAGCATTTCTGTTATCTAACGGTTTTTTTGTGTGTGGTAATCTTGTATGCCCAGTGAGGTTGTCAGTTAGTTCAAACAGACCAGCCCCGTGCTGGGAACAGACAGTGCTTCCCTAAAACCATCCAGGCATAGAAGGTCCATTCATGTTAGATGTAAAGGCTCTCAGAGGAAGAGCTCTAACAAGCCTAATTACCCTGACTACAACCAAACAGCTCTCATTGTCAGAAAGTTCTTTATGTCTAATCGTAAGCGTTCTGCAACACCATAAACCAATTTCCTTTCCTGTCTGATCTCCAGCTCTAGGAAAGCAGTTTCACACAGTGGTTTGGAGCAAGGCATCTGGATCCTGTTCTTGGAGCTCAACCTCTCACAAACTATGTGATTCGGTGAACCTGCCTCCTCATCTATAAAATGGGCATATAGATGCTTATTGTCTAGATTATTTTAAGAATTAAATAAAATCTTGTGCATAAACCACTTAGCACGTGTTTGTCACCTAGTAAAGGTCCAATGAATGGTAGACAGCTGCCATTGAGTCGATTGTGACTCATGGTAACTGTATGAGAACAGAACAAAACCGTTGCTTGGTTGGTCCTGTGTTGTCCTCAAGATTGCCACCATGTTTTAGTCAATCATTATTTTTACTGTGCCAGTCCATTTCATTGAGGGCCTCCCATGCTCTCATTGGTGCTCTATCTACTGCACCAAACATGATGTCCTCCTCCAGCAACTGATCCCTTTGGATGCCATGTCTAATACAAGTGAGTTCACAATGTTCTGTTATGATCTATAAAGTTTTCATTGGTTCTCGTGTGGTGCTTTAGGATAAGCATTGGACTGTTAGCAGCAAGGTCAGTGGTTCAAACTCACCAGCTGCTCCTCGGAAACCCAATACAGGGTCATGATGAGTCAGAACAGACACGATGGCCCTTAATAACAACAAATTTCAGAAGTAGACTGGCATGCCTTTCTTTCTAGTTTGTCTTAATCTGGAAGCTCTGCTGAATGCTGTCCATCACGACACTGCTGGGATACCTTAGCTGGTGGCATAGCTTCCAGCATTATAGCCACATGCCAACCACCACAGTATGACAAGCTGAGAGATGGGTGGTGGTGGTCAGTGTTGGATTACCCAATAAGCAAAGTTAGCACTGGCTTCCTTGGGCTTACTTAGTTACTAATATGTACTGAACACTCACATTTTTTCACCACATCAACGAATCTGTTTCTAGGTATGGCTGGCCTCTCTCTCTCCCAACCCCAACTTTCTACAAAATCAAAGCTTTTTACAAAATTTGCCATCCTAACAGGTAAGACCACCATTCATCTATCATTTGTCACACTGTGTGTTGCTGTGATGTTATATACCAGCAGGGTCACTCATGGTGGACAGGTTTCAGTGAAGCTTCCAGACTAAGACAGACTAAAAAAAAAGGAGAGGAGGATCAGTTTTGAATGGCTAGTCACTGAAAACCTTATGAGTAGCAGAGGAGCATCATCTGATAATAGTGCCAAAAGATGAGTTCTTCAGATTGGAAAGCATTCAAAATATAACAGACAAAGAGCTGCCTCCTTAAAGCAGAATTGACCATAATGATTTGGATGGAGCAAAGCTTTCAAGACCTTCATTTACTGATGGTGCATGCTCAAAATGAGGAGAAACAGCTGCAAGCATCCATTAATAATCAGGACATGGAATGTATGAATCTAGGAAAGTTGAAAGTTGTCAAAAATGAAATGAAACTCATCAAGATTGATACCCTGGACATTATTAGTGAGCTGAAATGGACAGGTGTTGGCCATTTTAAATCAGCCAATCTTGTGGTTTCCTATGCCTTGGATGACAAATTGAGGAAAAATGGCTTCACATTAATCGTCAAAAAGAACACTTCAAGATCTATCTTGAAGTATAATGCTGCCTGTGGTAGGCTAATATCCATATGCCTACAAGAAAGACAAGTTAATACCACTATTATTCAAATTTAGGCAACAACCACTAAAGCCAAAGATGATGTAATTGAAGAATTCTACAAACTTCTTCAGTTTGAAATTGATCAAACATGCAATTATGATGCATTGATAATTACTATGATTGGAATGTGAAAGTTGGAAACAAAGAAGAGGGAACAGGTCCAAGCTGCACGGAGGGTATTAGCGAAAAACAAGGCTCCAGGAATCAACGGAATACAAATTGAAATCTTTCAACAAACTGATGCAGCACTGGAGGCGTTCACTCATCTATGCCAAAAAATGTCAAAGGCAGCAACCTGGCCAATGACGGGAAGCAATCCGTATTTGTATCCTTTCCAAAGAAAGGTGACCCAAGAGAATGTGAAAATAATCAAACAATATCATTAGTATTACATGTAAGTAAATTTTTGCTGAAGATAATATAAAAATGGTTGTAGCAGTACAATAACAGGGAACTGCCAGAATTTCATATTGAATTCAGAAGAGGCTGTGGAATGAAGTATATTATTGCTGACATCAGATGGATCTTGATTGAAAGCAGAGAATACCAGAAAGATTTTTCCTGTGCTTTACTGACTATGCAAGGGCATTCAACTGTGCAGATCATAATAAACTATGGATAACACTGTGAAGAATGGGAATTCTAGAACACTTAATTGTGCTCATGGAGAACTTGTACATAGACCAAGACACAATCATTTGAACAGAACAAGGGGATATTGAATAGTTTAAGATCAGGAAAGGTGTGTGCTAGGGTTGTATCCTTTCACCATACTTATTCAATCTGTATCCTGAGCAAATAATCAGATAGCTGAATTATATGAAGAAGATGTGGCATCAAGACTGGAGGAAGACTCAGTGTGGCACGGTAGGATAAGCACTTGACCTCAAGGTTGTTTGTTTGAACCGCAAGGTTGGCAGTTCAAACTCACCAGCTGCTTCTCTGAAACCCTATACAGGGTCGCTATGAGTTGGAACTGACATGACAGCACATAACAACAACATACACAGATGATACAACCTTGATTGCTATAAGTGAAGAGGACTTGAAGTAGTAGTGATGAAAATCAAGACTTCAGTATAGACTGTACCTGACTGTAAAGAAAACAAAAATTCTCACAATAGGACCAATAAATAACATCATGATAAAGAGAGAAAGGATTGAAATTGTAAAAGATTTTATTTTACTTGGATCGACAATCAATGTTCATGAAAGCAAATCTGCTGCACGGTGGTGGTGTTCCATGGAGTTGATTCCAACTCATAGTGACCTTTCATAGGGCTTCCAAGGCTGTAAATCTTTATGGCAGCAGAAAGCCTCATCTTTCTCCTGTGAAACAGCTGGTAGTTTCAAACTGCTGACCTTGAGGTTAGCAACCCGACTCATAACCACTATGCTTCCAGAACTTTTAAGATCTACTACAAGACACCTTTTTTTAAGTGTTAAAGAGCATAGATGTTGCTTTGATAACTAAGGTGCACTTGGTCCAAGCCCTGGTATTTTTAGTCACCTTATACTCATGTGAAAGCTGGACAATGAATATGGAAGACAGAGATGAATTGATGCATTTAAATTATGGTGTTGGAGAAGAATATTGAAGGTACTGTGGACTGCCAGAATGAACAAGTCTGTTCTGAAAGAGGTAAGGCCAGATTGTTCTTTAGAAGCGATGCTGGCAAGACTTTACTCCTTGTACTTTGGATATGTTATCAGGAAGGACCAGTCCTTGGAGAAGGACATCATATCATGGTTGGTAAAGTGGAGGGGGGAGGGACAATGAAAAAGAGCAAGATCCTCAATGAGATGGACTGACACAGTGGCAGCAGCAATGGGCTCAAACACAACAACAATTGGGAGGATGGCTCAGGATTGGACTACGTTTTGTTTCATTGTACGTTGAGTTGCTATGAGTTGGTGCATAACATCATCACACAGTTATATAAATCCAAGGGTGTGTAGGAGTGTGGATTGCAGAAGCAGCACCCAAGATAGAGAGTGTTTGGAAATGAAGGAGAGACTGGGATAGTTGGACAGCAGTCATTCTATCAAGGTAGAAAACCAAGCAGAGGGGACATTTTGATGGAATTGGACTTTCAGGAAGAAAACGAAGTCTGAGTGATAAGAAATGCAAGCTATATCTCAGCTTATTGATTCCAGGCCCATGACTCTTAAAACATCTTGAAAATAACCACTTCTTCCTCCATGAAGCCTTCCTTGCTTCCATTCTTGGACATTTACAACTTAATTCCCCCATTCCATCATCTAACACACAAGGAGTCAGACACTGTGCTAACTATGGCCAATATAGCCATGGTCAACACAGATGCAGCAGTTCCTTACCTTGACATGGAACCTACAGTTGGGAGGCATTAAAAAAATAATTGTAAAAACCAATATTTAAATTACATTGGTCATAACAAATACCATGGAAAATTAGAGGAGGTTCTAGCCTAGCCCGTATCATGATAGAGAAAAGATTAAAGTTGTCAAGGATTGCATTTTACTTGGATCCATAATCAACATCCATGAAAGCAGAATTCAAGAAATGAAACAACATATTGAGCAAAAACTTTCAAATATTACAGAGCAAAGACCTGATTCAAGCCATGGTACTTTCAATCACTTCATATGCATTTGAAAGTTGGACAGTGAATGAGGAAGACTTGATGCATTTGAATTACAATGTTAATGAAGAGTATTGAATATACCATGGACTTCCAGAAGAATAAACAAGTCTATCTCTGATGAAATACAGCTAGCATGCTCCTTAAAAGTGAGGAAGTCAAGACTTCATCAGTCAACATGCTACCAGAAGGGACCAATCTCTGAAGAAGGACATCCTGCTTGGTAAAGTAGATGGTCAGCAAAGAAGAGGATGACCCTCAATGAAATGGACTGTCAGTGGCAGCAACAATGGGCTCAAGCATAGCAACCCATTGTGAGGATGGCACAGAACTGGGCAATGCTTTGTTCTGTTGTACATAGGCTCATTATGAGCTGGAATAGATTCTATGGCACCTAACAACAACAACAACTAGTCTAGACCAGGAGGTGTTGGAAGGCTTCCCTGAATAGCAGTGTATAGGCTAATTTGAAGGATGCCTCAAATTGATTGGCAAGGTGTGTGATCCAGGTAAAAGTTATGCATAAAACCTGAGTCTGGCGAGTTTTGCAGACTTCATCAAAGTAGCTGAAGCATGATAAGGGAAGAGAGTGGCTCAAAAATAGTACAGGAGAGCTTGGAAGAAGTCATTAATAATGCAGGGTCTTGCAGGCGCTGTTGAGCTTTCTGGTTTTGTTTTATTTCCTAAGAGTAATGAACAGTCACTGAAAGGTGTTAGGATCCCTGGGTGGCTTGACCAGTAACCTAAAGACATTGGTTTTAACCTACCCAGTGGCTCTGCTAAAGATTACAGCCAAGAAACCCCTATAGAGAAAGTATGCTCTGTAACACATGAGGTCGTTGTGAGTCAGAACCCACTCAATGGCAATGGGTTTGGTTTGGGGATTATGTAGGGAAATGCCATGTCAGAACTGTATTTTCAAAATGACCATCCTAGGAGTAGAATGTAGTGGTCCAGATGAAGATGGTGCTGCCACTGGGACTCCAGAGAGATGTTGGATTTCACCTTCATTTCAGATGCAGAATTTGGAAGTGAGATTTGATGTCTGTCTGGAGAGGTGATAGAAGTGAGTGAGAGGAAGGAGTCATGGACAGTTCCTTTGTTCTGGCTTAGGCAATTGGATGGTACCATGTACTGGGATAGGGAAGTCTGAGGAATTGTTATTTGGGTTTTTTGGATTTTTCTTGTAGTTCTTGAGATAGTTTCCACCGACTCCCCTTTGTTAGAGGATTCCATAGCTTTTGTAGCTGAACTGAAAGAACAAAAGAACCGAGGCCAACGAGTAGTGATAGTGTTCAGATAAGCTAGATCTAGTTTTTTTCCATTGCTCATTCAGCGTTTGCATTTCATCTCCTGCACTGGACTAGGGGTTTCAGGTGGACTGGATGTGGCTTCTCTTCGTATCCATCTGAAGTCCAGCATAGTGCCTTGTACTCAGAGGGTGCACAGTAATAACATTTTCCATTGCCCTGTGGGTCTAGCACTGGACTAAATGCTGTGGGGCTGAGAATCTAAGGTAGAGTCTCTGCCTTCCAGAATCTTATTGGTCATGAAATCCATGGCGCTCAGGGCTACCTCATGATCACAGAAGACCTCAGGTTGGTTTCAGGTTACAGAGTTGCTCCCTATCCCTATAAATCCATAGAAGGTAAAGAGCAGACTACAGACCATGAGAGTTGGAGATGTCTGTCCCTAAAAGCATCCTGTTCCCTCATGCCCTGGCTGTCCCATCACCAAGACGCACCTCTGCAGAGTCACTGCTTGTGCCCTAAACTCTCTGTTCCAGCAAAGACCTTGGACAAGGTACTTGGGGTAAGGGGAAGGATCTGGTGGGCTTTGTGTAGCTTGTGTTTATTATATTTTTAATGGGTAAATAGCCTTTCTTTTATGCAAAGGCCTGAGGAAATTTATTGTGAAAACGAAAAAAAGAAAAAAAAAGCAGCTGGATTTTTTTTTTTTTTAACCTAACATTTTACTGCTCTTGTAAAATGAATGTACATGTCATGGCTTGGGATGAGACATCCTGCCTTTTCATTGGAGCACGAGTTCTGCCAGTTGTTCCTGGATAGGAGCCATTTCAGTCCAGAGCCACCAGTTTCTGTCCCTTTTCGTATTGCATTTTGGGGGATCTGCTGCAGTAGTCCTTTGGTATCTCAATACCTCTGACTCCCATGCAGCTGGTGGTATCATCAGAACTCACAGCAAGGAATCTACCAAGGGCTCAGTGGTACCCAGTGTGAAAGGGACGACCAGTCCAGCTGGAGCCAGAACTGTGATCCCATCTCTTCCTATCTAACAGAAAAGAGAACACCCCACTCACAAAGTCTCAGAACCACCATCCTTGTCACAACTGTTTAAAAAACCCACACTTTATGTTTTTAGAACAGTCTTAAGCGTTCAGAAAAATTATGAATAAAGTGCATTCCCATCTACCCCCTTTCTCTTGAGTACTAGTTCTCCTGTTAATATCTTGTGTGATGCTCTGAAGGTATTTGTTACAATTCACAAACCATTATTGGTACACGATTACTAACTAAATACATAGTTTATACTAGGGTTCATCCTTTGTCTTCTATAGTCTTATAAGTTTTGTCCAGTGTATAATGTCGTGTTCACAACCTAAATAAAAATGCATCCTAAGGTCTTAGGCCACTTGTAAGAAAATATAACCCAATCAACATTTATTCTAAATTATCTCCTGAACTTTGTGGCTTTTTCGATGCTATCACAGCTTGCTCTAAGTTTCCTGTTCTGCTTTCCTCAATTAATGGTATTTTATATGTGTATTTCCATATATCGACACAGACCACACATAATTTTAATAGTTATAGGCCATGCCATCAAGTGTAAACACTTGCTAGCTCATTCTGATCACTCATTTATAATTATTTCTCTCCTAACAATCTTATAGAAAATATTGGAAAGGTAATGGGGACTATGATTCAGATGCTTTTCGTAAAAATTGAACCCCATGGATACAAGCTTTCATTCATGTTCCTGGTCAGGCCCCGAGCAAGAGTCCCTGAGACTCCTCCCATATCTCTTTTAATGTCTACAAAATGGAGAAAAACCCTATAATTTCCTCAGGGAGCTCAATTACTGCCATGCAAGTACAGGATCGCAGCCAGCTTTCAACTAGAATGTTCTTTTTGAAGTACAACACAAATCTCTTCAGCTTGAATTTAAGCTTTTAAACTTTTTCTCAGTGTGAAAAATTTTCTCCTGCACAGTGTCCTGTGCAAGTCAAAAGAGTGTGATCATTAATCAGAATCAATTATATGTGTTAGCAATCTACTGGAAAATGGCATAGGGTTTTCATGAATTCTCATTAAGTCCCAGTCAACTTTTTGAGGTAGGTACTATTATGATTTCTATTGTACAGATGAGAAAAGATGATTCAATCAGTTCCAAGATTTAAAAAATTCTTATTTTATAGGTTGCTTACTTGGAATTGAGGAGAACTGGTGGTACGGTGGTTAAATGTTCAACTGCTTAGTGAGAGGTGGGTAGTTTGAACTCACCAGTTGCTCCTTGGGAGAAAGGTGTAGCAGTCCACTACTGTAGATGTGCAGCCTTGGAAACCCTATAGGGCAGTTCTACCATAGAATGAGTCAGAGGAGACCAAGGCAACTTTCATGCCTAAGATCTTTAGGCAGACCTGTCAAAGTCATCAGACTGAGGGCAGACGGCAAGGAGTCTGGTCTTCACCCTCCATGTGCTCTGCTTACTATGAGAATCAAACCTGTCAAGGAGTTCTTGGTGACAACAGAGAACAGACAGCAGGCAGCGCTCCCTTGGGAGGGAGAAGTTGTGTGCAGCTTGCCTCCTTTCCTGTCCCACAGACCAGGGCAAGACCCTGGCTTTTGTGTTTGTTAGGCCTGATTTTGAATCTTGATTTTGAGTGACGTTGAGTCTCTGCTTCCTCACGCTTAAAAGGGATGATTAATATGTATCCAAGGATATCATGTTTGGTAAGGTGGAGGGTCAGAGAAAAAGAGGAAGACCCCCAACAAGATGGATCAGCCAAGTAGCGGCATCAATGGACTCAAGCGTGGCAACAATAGTGAGGTTGACTCAGGATTGGGTAGTGTTTTGTTCTGCTGTGTATAAGGTCGCTATGAGTTGGTACTGACTCGGTGGCACCTAACAACAACAGTATGTATCCAATGGTCATTATGAGGATTCTGTGTGATGCTGTGTATGTTTAGCACCATACTGCACCAAGTACGGTGTAGCAGAACTTTCTTTCATCACTTTCCTCTTACGCCTTCCCTGTCTCCTAGGCCCTGGAGGAGTATGGAATCCCATTTTATGATATTCTCAGGCCTCCTCAGCTGCTTCCTGCCACATGTCCTTCAGAATTTGAGCTCCAAGTCTGCTCCTTAGCTGCCTGTTGTGCTCCCGGAGAAAGGGCCAGATGGAGCTGCCTAAAAGTATGCATTTTAAACAAACTCTAGGAATCCTGGTGTGGCACTGTAGGATAAGCACTGGACTGCGAACCACAAGGTCGGCAGTTCAAACCCACCAGGTGCTCTTCAGAAACCCTATACAAGGTCACTATGGGTTAGGACTTGATTTGATGACACTTAACAACAAAAACAACAGCAACAAAGACTCATTAAATTAAGAAGACCTGGTGGCACAGTGGATTACGAGTTAGGCTGCTAACCACAAGTTTGGTAGTTTAAATCTACGGACCACTCTGCAGGAGAAAAATGAGGCTTTCTGCTCTAGTAAAGATTTATAGTCTTAGAAACCCTATCCAAGGTCATGATGAGTTGGAATCAACATGACAGCACACAGCCACCACCACCACTACCACCAGGCTCATTAAATTAGACTGAGAGCCATTGCTACAGACCGGCATGTCCTTCAAGGCCCAGCCCTTGGCATTGGCATGCAGCAAAGTGCCCACCTAATTGGTTGGCACTCAAAGAGTGTTGGTTGGACTAAGAACATGGCCTTGACCCTTTCACAGGTGAGAGAAGCCCCATCCCCCACTCTTTTTCTTTTTCCCCTACCCTTCTTACATGCTGGGCCCTTCAGGGGGATTTATGCTGCCCAGCAGTGAGGGTTGAGGGGTGGAGGAGCTCCTTGAGTGTCCACTTTACCACAGTGCTTCTGAGTATACTGTCTTGGACAGATTGTGAACCCCAAGGGCAGGAATGCTGTCCTAGCCTGCACTGTTCCATCCTGACAGTGCAAGGACCTATTGCACCAATTAACCTTAACAAGGCTCCCTCTATGCCTGGGCCTGTCTTGAGGCTTTGATAATTAATACCTCTATGGTTCCTGGGGTGTTTGGGATGAGAGGTTTGGGGAATATAGGGGAGAGAGAAGAGAATCTTTCTACAAATCATATGAGTCTCTGGTTGGTGCTGGCTGTTAGCACACTCAACTGCTAACCATAAGGTTGAAAGTTTGAAACCAGAGTTGTCTTGGAAGAAAGGCCTACTGGATCTATTGCTGAACAATCAATGATTGAAAACCCTATGGAGTACAGTTCTACTCTGACATGCATGGGGCCACCATGAGTCACAGTCAACTTGATGGCAACTGGTAACCCATAAAACGTATACCTAGACTAGGCCTGGGATTGGCAATGGTACGGGAACAATAAATAATAGGTAACATTTCTTGAGAACTTACTATATAGCAGGCACTGGACCAAATGCTTTAAATACAACGCCATACTTAATATCTACATACACTCCAGGAAGTGGAAATTGTTACTTGGCCTCTTTTATTGGGGAGGAGGGTGAGGGTCCTATTTCTGGTAGCGTGGTGGTTACGAGTCAGGCTGCTAACTTCAAGGTCAGCAGATCGAAACTACCAGCCATTTCATGGGAGAAAGATGAGGTTTTCTGTTCCCATAAAGCTTTAGAGCCTCAGAAAACTTATACAGGGTCACTATGAGTCGGAACCAGCGCCATGGCACATCACCACCACTGGTGTGGCAGAAGTAGGACCACACTAGGTTATCTGTCTCCCATGTCTGAGCTTCTAGCCACAATCTCCAGAGCCTCCTGCACTCACACTGCCCTGGGTCCTCACTGCAGCCCCAGCCTCTAGACCAGGGCCAGGTATTCATCCCTAGGTTGGGCTCCCGCAGAGGTGTGGGCGAAGGGAAAGTCCACACAGCAGTACCCTTGGCTCTCACTCCCAGCTTTGCCTTTGGACCTGATCATGAACTTCCTGATCATGAGGCAATGGGAGGTGGGGCAGGAGGTGGGACAGGCCCTTCCCTCCTCCACGGGCAATGACCCTCAGGAAATCCTACACCCTTGACCTCCTGGACAAGGCTGGACACCTCCAACATCCGGGGAGGGGATGAAATGGGGTTGGGTTAGCAATGCTGACTGGGGTATTATGCATGCATGGGCAAGATCTTAACCCCAGGGCCTATGACTATGGGACAACTTTGAGTAGACTTCAGATTTCTGAAAACTGGTAGGCTTTTGGTCATTTTATGGTATCAATTATTGTTGTTAAGTGTCGTCTAGTTGGTTCAACTTATGGTGAACCCTGCATAGGGTTTCTGCGGAACATCTGGCTCAAGCCAGCACATTAACCAGCGGCGCTGCCAATCTTCTGGCTTGGTCCCAGATGAGCAAATGCCATAGTTCTAAAATGGGTTAAATACCAAGGACTGTTGAATCAGAAAGCTCCAACTCTGAACTGTGGCTCTGCCTCTTTCTAGCTATGTGGCTTTAGACCTGTGATTTGCAGTCTTAGTTCTTCATTAGTAAAACGGGTATAATAATTCCCATCTTGTAGTTTTGTTGTGAGAATTGAAATAAAGTACTGTTCACAACTCTCTGGGTTCTCCACCTTCTACCTCTGCTTTTTGGCGGTGTGTGTGAGTGTGTGTGTGTGTGTGTGTGTGTGTGTGTGTGTCAGGTGCTGGCCTCCACAGGTGAGCCTGCAGCAGTAGTGTAAAATGCACATAATAGTCACAGGCCTTGACTGTATAGTAAATGGTGCCTCATGTCAGCAAACCAGTTGCTGAATTGAGTTGATTTGACTCATCATGACCCCAAGTGAGTCAGAGTAGAACTGGACATGCCATAGGGGTTTCAATGGCTGATTTTCCAAAAATAGCCAGACCTTTGGTCTGATGTGCCTCTGGGTGTACTTCTGCCTTGGTTAGCAGCTGTATCCTTTAGCCACTTATGCCAATGGTTGCCGTTTGTCTTCATGCAAGTGAGCCATTGGCAACATTGCCACATATTTAACTCTAGACAAGGGAGGCCAGTTTGGGGTGACGCTTCGAGGCGCCAATCAGAGGACCCAAAATCCAGAAATGATTCCTGAATGTTGCTGGCACTCAAGCTGGGAGTTCTACTTTCCCAGTTCCCTTCTCCTCCCCTCCTCCCTCCAGCCCTACCTCCCACCTCCTTCCACATCTGGTTTCAACTAGGAAACAACAGGCTTTCTGTGAATGCTCCCCACTTTCCTCTGCCCTCTGTCCCCTGGTTCAGAACTTCAGTTCTCACACGGGGACTGAAGGGTTTGGAGACAAGGGGTCGAGGGAGAAGGCAGCTGAGAGCAACCTTGAGGAATACCTAGAGTTTCCTCTGGTCCAGATTCTCAATAATCCCTGTTGTTCAGGGTCCAAGAAGGTGCCTTGTTCAGAGCTGGGAGTGGGACTGTCTCCAAGGCTGGGAGGAGACTGCATTCTCTGACCCCCATCCTAGCCCCAGGCTCAAAGTACAGCCGCCCCTCCCCGCTGCTGCCTGAGAGAAGCCCTGCTGGGCTCCAAGAGGCGAGGCTGTAAATTGGAATGCAGCAGTTTCAGTTGAAGGCAGCTGTAATTCTCATTAAAGTGACATCAACCCCACCTTGGGAGGATGCTGTAAATCCAGGGAAAGGGGGCATTCATCCAGGGAGAACCACAAGAGCAAAGAAAAAACCCCATAAATAGAGGAGACGTGGTGTCTGGAACTAGCAGTGGGGCCTGCCCAAGGCCGCCTGTCTTAGTTCTCTCGTACTCCTATAACAGAAATACCACAAATGGATGGCTTTAACACAGAGAAATGAATTTTCTCACAGTTTAGGAGTTTGAATTTAAGGCACCAGCTTCAAGGGTCGGATTTCTGTTGGCTTTGGAGGAAGGCCCTTGTTTCCTTTAACATCTCTGGGTCTAGCAGGACTGGATTACCCAATAAGCAAGGTATGCACAGGTCCAGTTGTGCCTTCTTACCAATCTGCAGTCAACGATTTCACCTGTTCCCCACCATGCCCAAAATGTGGTGAAACCCATGTTAACGTGCTCACCACAGATTAGCAAGTAAACACAGTTAAGCCTGTGGGTACCATGTTCGATGCAAGTTGATGCATACCATGTTTATTGTTAATCTGCCCCTGGGCCTGCCCTCCCTTGGAGATCTCCATATGCCTTGGCATAATCTTGCCATGGATCTAGATGGTTCTCAGCATAAGGATTCTGGGTCCAAAGGACATACTCCATGGCTGACTCTTCTTTCTTGGTGGTGATCAGACCCTTCTTTCTCCTTTGAGCTTTTGTAAGATAAAAGGTGATGTAGGTTACACCCTGAGGTAACTCTCTGTACATCATATCATGGCTGTGACCTAGGTACTGGAGCTGCACAGCACCTTAATACCCTTACAATTGGTACGCTGTTCATATCAGATAACTTCATGGGGGATGGTTACATCTTTATATAACTGCTAAACCACGGAGAGGAGTCCTGGTGTGGTGCTGTGGGTTAATGCACCAGACTGCAAAGCCCTTTGAACTGCAAGGTCGGCAGTTCAAGCTCACCAGCTGCTCCTTGGAAACCCTATACAGGGTCACTATGGGTCAGAACCTACTCAATGGCACTTAACAACAACAAACCATTGAGAAGCATGGCTGAATCAAGTTGACACATGTTTTTTGGAGTCACAGTTTAATTCATGGCACATGACTAAGTGCAGGGAAGAGAGGGAACTAAAGGCTGAGGAGACGCTAGGGACCCTGAGCCAGTCCTCAAAGTCCACTGAGGTGGAGGAGCATAGCCAGAGCCTCTCATTCTAGTTGGTTCTCCTTTGTCAATTATGCACTTCTCTTGGGCTACAGCTGGCACTTGGGAGCAGAGTTGGCTCTTGTCCTGGGGTGGGGGTGGGGGTGGGGTGTTGGGACGTGTCACTTGTTCATGAGCTTCTCCCAGGGACAGAGAGGAACTCTCATCAATGGCTGTTAGAATTCAGCTGTGCATCAACACCGAGTTTGTGTCTGGTTACTTGGAATCAAATCCTGACTTCTATTTTCTTCCAAGCTGCATGACTTTGGGAGTGTTGCTTTTCCTTTTGAAGCCTCAGTTTCCTTATCAAAAAACCCAAAACTATAATCCCTATGACTTTGGGTAGTGATCCAAATAGATGAGCCCTCTGTAGGCATAGACCATGGAATGAACACATGCATTAAAAATCCTTGTAGCCCCCAAAATTGTGGTTTCCTTTCAGACAATCCCTTTCGGCCTGAATCTGGGCTCAGCCACAAATTTGCAGTGAGACCCTGGGTAAGTGCCCTAACTTTTCAGTAAAGTGAAATGGTTAGAGGGGGCAGGCTTTGGACAAAGGGGTGGTGTTTCAGTTGTGTACAGCACTACTCTTTTCCCTTGAGGCCTTTGGATTCTAGAACCTTCCCTTGGGGGTAATTATGGGTCTGGTGTGGCACTGTAAGATAAGCACTGGACTGCTAACCTAAAGACTGGTGGTTCAAAACCACCTGTTGCTCCTTGGAAACCCTATACAGGGCTGCTGTAAGTTGGAATTGACTTCATGGCTCTTAAGAACAGCCCCACCCACATCTCAACCTCAGTCTGTGCGGGGAATCCACTCCCACTTCTGCTCTCTGGTGCTAGTGCTGCGGTCCTTATGATCACCCAGTTCTGCTCTCGTGAGGGAGGGAGTGAAGTTGAGAGAATTCCTGCTGCTTCCCTCCCAGCCCTTCCAATTTTAGGACACACCTGAGTGGCCTGGAGGACTTCTTAAGTCACGGACCATTGGGCCCCACTGTCAGAATCTGTTTCAGGAGAATGTGAACTTCTAACAAGTTCTCAGATGCTGCTGAAGCTGCTGGTTCTGGACCAGAATTTGAGAGACACTTGTCAGAAGAATTCAGGCTTCATTTCCTCCCTGATTGCAGACCTACAGCGGAAGCAAATATGGAGCTTTAGGCTGACTCCGAGATGTGGGCTTCCAAGTTACCTGGGACATCATCCCATCTTTGCAAAAAAACTGGTTTGGGGACCTTCCAGAAGCAAAGTTCCTGGGGGTGGGATTCAGTCATCTGAGTGTTTCCTGTACAGCTCTGCTTGGGGACCATTGCCATACGGGGAATTGGTTTTGGAAATCTAGATTCTTTCGAGGAACCTTCTCATTCTTCTAAATCAAAAAAAGTTTAAGAGAAAAGTGGGGTGAGGGGAGGAAAAGCAAGACGTGCATAGGACAAAATGATCTGAGGCTCTGGGGTCCATCCCCGGAAACTGAAAGGAAAAACAATAAAATCAGGCTTTTGAAACACCCAGAAATGATGCCCAAAGCTGTGTTTGGGGAAGAAACCATGATTTACCTTGACAGATCACCAGGCGACCCAAGTAAGGGTGGAGGCAGGCCTGCCGGTTTGAAGGATGCACCTGGATCATATCTTACTCCCAGGGAGGGGAAGCTGATGATGGATGAATATGGCAGCTGGGATTTCTTGAGGGGCAGAGGTGGGCAGGGGCACTTTCTTTTCTGTCAGGAGGCAGTTAACTAATAAACCAGGCACTCAAAGGAAGCACTCCAATACAATAGATCTGCCATCTCTTATGCTGGTACTTCGGCACCTTTCGTAACCCTTGTGAAGAAGCTAGGTCTGAGTTCCAATAATCCTTGGACAGTGTCCAGGGATGCTGGCCCCTGCTGCCTGTGTACTCCACCTACTTTAGGTCCTGTAGAAAACCAAATAACACTTGCCATTGAGTCAATGTTGACTCATGGCAACCCCATGCATGTCAGAGTAGAACTGTGCTCAATAGAGTTTTCCATGGCTGATATTTTGAAAGTAGATCATGAAGCCTTTCTTCCAGGAGCGTCTGGGTGGTCTGGGACCACCAACCTTTAGTTAGCAGTTGAACATGTTAGCTGTTTGCACCACCCAGGGACGGCTCGGGTGCTGAAGCATCTAGAGACCTCATTCTCACCAGACCTCCAGCCAGAACCTTCCAGTGCCCTTTGTGTGGGCCATGGTTATGGTGACCTATTTTCGTCATGTCACAAAGGACACAGAGCCTGACAGGAATGAGAGAACCTGTGTGTGGGGGTAGTGGTGAGGAGGGGAGAAACGGGAAATAATCACTTTAATTAGGACTCACTTGGAAATTATGGTCTGTCTGGTTACCGTGTGTAGGTTTCAGAACACTACACAGTTTACATGAAAGTCTTTTATCCTTTCCACAGCTCTGTAAGGAAAGCAGAGAAGAAAGTAACTCTTATTTAAAAATGAGAAGAAGAGGGTAAAAGAAATTCAAGGACTGGTCCAAAGCCACATATCTAAGTAAGACTCTGGGCCCAGATAGGAAGCCTAGCCTTCTGATTCCCAGACTGCTTCTCTACTTGAGTCAATTTACTGTGAACAACTCCCCATGCTGCGCAAAACACATGCTGCCATTGGAAACTGAAGGTTCCTACGTGGTCCAAACGGTTTACGTTCAGCTACAAGCTCACCCAGTGGCAGCATGGAAGAAAAGGTTGGCGATCTGCTTTTATCAAGATTATCCATCCCCTGCCATTGAATGGATTCCTACTCAGAGAGACATTTTATAGATTTTCTAGAGTCCTGATGTGGCACTGTAGGATAAGCACTCTACTGCTAACTGCAAGGTCAGAATTTCAAACCCACCACTCCATTTTTGGAAACCCTATTCCGGGTCACTATGAGTCGAAACTGACTTGACAGCACTTAACAGTAACATAGTGTTTTTGAGACTGTAAATTTGTGAGGGAGCAGACAGCTTCATCTTTTTCCCAAGTAACAGCTAGCAGGTTTGAACCATCAACCTTGTGGTTAGCAGGCCCGCTCTTAACCCACTACACCATACAGCACCCCACCCCCCCGAAAGATTTAACCAAGAAAACCCTAATCTGTAATACATGGGGTCCCCATGAATTGGAATCAGTTCTACAGCAATGAGGTCATTTTTCTTTGATTGGAATCTTGCATTGGTGGTGGTTATGTAGCAACCCTGTACAGGGTTTCTGAGGCTGTAAATCTTTATGGGAGCAGAAAGCCTCATCTTTCTCCTGCGGAACAGCTGGTAGTTTCAAACTGCTGACCTTAAGGTTCGCAGCCTGATTAGTAACCATTATGCTACTAGAGCTCCTTGGGGAAAGGGAAGTAAGTGGAAGACGGGTGCTTCAGGATGGAGGTCTCATGTTCCCAGCTTCTCAGAGCGTTGACTGAGAAAACTCACAGCCTGATTCCCTCTTATAAATTGCCTGCAGGTGAAGGGAGCTATATTGTCCTCCTTCTGAGACTGGAGAAGGCAGCTTGCACCGATGACAGCTTGAAC
>NW_006408526.1:33555718-33607572 GCF_000296735.1 Chrysochloris asiatica | reverse complement strand
TTCAACGTGGGACATCTCTGTAGTACCATCCTAGCTCAGAACTTCCCAGGGGTTGGCTGAGGCTTTTGTTGCAAATGCATAGAAGTCCAACATCTTTGTCTACCCAGCCTGGCTTCTTTTCTCCCCTCAGAGGTGATGATCCCAAGGCCATCCTCTGTCTAAAAGAATGTTTTCTCGAAACTTAATGAAGAGGAATTAGGGAATTAGCATAGACAGAATGCTTGTTTGTTTTTGAAGACAGTTTCATTTGCTATAACAAATCTATGAAGTAAATATTTTTGCTATTTTATTGTTAAAGAAAGGTTAGATAAGTTGCTGAGCTCAATTAGTATCTAGCAGAGCTGAAATCTAAATCCAAATCCATTTTGACTTCAAAAGTCAACACTCTACCCAGGATCCCAGTGTTTGAAGTATGGCAGCAACTCTGAACCTGACCTGTGGAGAAAGCTTGTGGAAGTAAACTTACCTATTATATTCAAGTGGAGATGAAAACACTCATGAGAGGGGTATTTATACTTGGGGTGCAATCAGATGAGATCAAGCAAGGCATGTCGAACAGCTGAGTCTATGGGACAGTCTCCAGAAGCCAAGAGGGCAGCAGACAGCTGTAGTGAAGGAATGTCTCAGGTTGACCACAGATCTCAGAGCCAGAGTGGCAGACACAGTGGCAAATCCCAGAGCCCTCTCCCCATGGACCCTGTGCAGTGAGGACTGCAGGACACACAAAGTGGGGTCACCATGCTGAGGATGGTTGGCAAGATCTAGGCACAATCCTGACCCACTGAAGGGTGAGGGAGCCCTGGACTTCTCTGGCTACAAGATGCTCGACTTGGTCTTTGTGTATTTGAGGACCTGCCTGCATGCAGAGCCCCATTTGGTTGTAGCTAGGCAGTTCAAGCCCAGCAGCTTGCTGCCTCAGTGTTGTGAAATAAGTTTCTTCCTGTGGCTCTTTGCCTTGGTTCTTTGGAAAATAGTTTAAGAGATTTTTTCCTTAAGCCTCGAGGAGCTCCCTTGCCCTAGTTTTCTACCTCAGAGGTTCTGCTACTTTTGTTCGCATTGATTGATGTTTCTTGGGTGAACTGTAAACAACTTATGGTTTGATATTTTCTATCTGGTCCTGGTGATTGATGTGCACCTTGCAGGGACTGGTCAATAGACTATAAAAATGAGGTACTTGTAGCCAATGCAAATGAGGTGTCTGTGACTTACTGAGAGGGGATTGGTCAGTTTGTGCCATGTCCCCAACCCCCATGCCTAGAAATTGACAAGGAGTTGTGTATGCATGTAGCCAGCCCCACAGAGGTTTTTTTTTAAGACAAAAAGAAACAGAGAAGCAGTAGGATGAAGCAGAAGGGAGAAAGAAGAGAGAAGCAATAGAACAGAGGAGACAAGGAATTGTCTAAAAGAGTTGTGTTGTTGTTGTTGTTATGTGCCGTGGAGTTGGTTCCGACTCATAGTGACCCTGTACAGGGTTTCTGAGGCTGTAAATGTTTACGGGAGCGGAAAGCCTCATCTTTCTCCTACGGAACAGCTGGTAGTTTCGAACTGCTGACTGTAAGATTAGCAGCCCAATTCATAACCAAGGAGCTCTGGTAGCGTAGTGGTTACGAATCGGGCTGCGAACCTTAAGGTCAGCGGTTCGAAACTACCAGCCGCTCCGAGGGAGAAAGATGAGGCTTTCTACTCCCGTAAAGATTTACACCCTCGGAAACCCTGTACAGGGTCGCTATGGGTCGGAACCGACTCGACGGCACTTAACAACAACAACAACAACGCTACCAGAGCTGTAACATGGATCAAATGCCTGTAACACTGAAGACAGTGGGGCTGGTGTTGGCAGGTCCCGAAGGGGTCCTTCAGCAGAATTGGTGGTGACACACGGTAGGGCCAAGAGGAGCCTATCTTCAGGGGACTGAGAGGAAACCTCCAGGATCAGGAGGAACTGAGCTGTTCAACAGTGAAGAAGGGGGATTTTCTACCTGCTTCCTGATCTGAGTTGTAGCCTGTTGATCCCGATCCTGAGTTGCACCCTGGTTATTACTTCCTTGATAAACCTCTTAACTGAGGATGTGTGCATTTTGTGTGGCCATTGCAGCAGACAATCGAACCCAGAATTACACAGAGACCACAGTGGGAGGGATGGCTTGTGTCAGGATTGGTAAAACGGTTGAAGAGTAGAGATATGGTCTTCAACTCTTAGCAATCAGTCTGATCTTGATTCACATGATCTTCCCTGAAGTTAGAGTCTGATGTTTTTACTACCTTTAGCATTTTACACTCAGAAATCAGTCTGTATGGTAGCTTTTTCTTCTCCAACCATGAACACTGAGACCTCAACATAAAAAATGTTGGAGATGAGAGAAAAACAGAATCCTTCCTGAACTTTTGTCTTTGGGGTTCTGATTCAATTCTAACCTTGTTGTTCTAGAGGGAAACCTAATGCTATAGCCACCCCTTAAGAGGCTATATTACCCTGTAATCACACTTGGGGAAGGAAAGCAGGTCTAGGGGACAAGATTAGCAGGCACCACCTTGGGACTGATGGTTTTTCTTAGCACACATCAGCAGTTCCCACCAATTTTTTGGCATCAATTCAGAAGTGGCTCATTTAGGTCTGTCCCATCATCTGCAGATTCTGAACATGTACCTACAATTCACTAAGTAGAAACACAAATAACTCTTTTATCTCTTCATATTAAGCTGCTCTTTCCACTGTGAACACTGAGCCACAGAGAAAGCATCCTTCCCTGTGAATACAGGATCTTTGTGTTAGGTGGCAGGTGTCTAGGAGTAACACCTGCTGAAAAAAATCTAAGGATTTATACATCTCTTGCTGCTGAAAATACTCAACCAGTGTGTATAGAGACACCCCTCTGCCCCCTCACTGGTGTAATCGAGAAGGCTGCCGTTAAACAGTGGCCCTGGGGTTCTTTGGAATTTGTGGGCCAGGCTGACCACCAAGCAGTAACAAGGTCCTTCCGAGCTGGACCCGGATCTCCCATAGGGTCGGGAATGTGCTTTTTACCACGGGAGTAGGTGTGTTCGTGAATGCTGTCTTTTTTGTTTTGGAAATCTTTGTGAGAACAATCCCACAGTTTCACTTGTTTTCTCCAAGCCATTTTTTTACTTGAGGTGTTTGCATGCTGAGCAACACACACTAATATTTTTCTCCTTAGCAAAACATTCATTATCCTATTCAGTAACCTTTCTCTAGGGCTTGTTCTCTGTACCACCCCCAAGCTGTTGGGAACCAAGCAATTTCTGTATTTTCCCATCATCTCAGCATGCTGGCTTTAATGTGTAATGAGAGACATGTCCAACTTAGCTGGGTGTGGGGCCCCTCTCAGGGCTCCCCCAGCACCCATACCATGCAGCACCCAGTGCCTCTCGTGCTGTGTGTTAACCATCTGCTTGCATCGCTTATCTTCCCCACAATGCTGTGAACAGACTCATTTCTCTCTTCCCAGCATCTAGGACAGTGTCATTATGAAGGTTTGCTGCATAGGCAGGTGACTGAGACCATCACTGAATTAAAGAAAGTGTGGGTAGCCTGAAGAGCAGCCTCCTCTTTGGCACCCCCAAGTCCCTGCCTCTTGTCCATCCATGTAAGATGTGGTTAAAAGCTCAATTTGGCTCCTTGGCACTAGGTGTACCCCATCCTCTGCATCTATCTGCAGCCATTCTCATCTGCCAGCTAACTGGGAGCCCAGTTACCTCTTCCAAGTGTCCACTTGGCTGAGTATCTGATAGGATGTAGGGGAGAATTCAGAGACCTGGAGTCTGGGGCAAAGGCTCCAGGGGATAAAGGCAGAACTTCAAAGTCCCTTAGTGGTCTCTTTGTACCAGCTTTTCCTCTCCCAGTATAAAGATAAGGAACCTAAGGTCTGGAGAGCTAAGATGTCTGGTCAAGGCCACCTAGCTAATGAGTGGTGGAGCTGAGACTCAGACCCCAGGCAATTGTGTAGAAACAAAATGAAAAGAACTGCATCAATTGCTCTGGGTTGGATTCTGACTCAGGGAGACCCCATGTGTGTCACAGTAGAACTTTCAGCAGCTGACATTTTGGAACTGAATCACCAGGCCTTTCTTCTGAGGTAACTCTGTGTGGACTTGAATCACTAACCTTTTGATTAACTGCCAAACTTTCAATCATTTGTGCTACCCAGGGACTCCTGTGTAGAAACAGGAGCCTCCTAGGTAATTCTGAGTCCCTCTTGCCCAGGGGAAGAAGGTGGTCCCGGTGTCTACTGTTGCTAAAAAGCAGAAGATCAGGAAGGTGGTAAATTCCATGTTTGAGAAAAGGTCCAAAAATTTTGACACTGGACAGGATGTCCAGCCTAAAAGGAACTACATCTGGCTGCAGGAACAAAGCCTCTCCCCTAGCCCCACCCCCTAACCACTTCACCTAGGCCTTGGTCCTCCAGACAGCCACTCAGCTGCTGAAACGGTCCCACTTCATTTGCATAGACCAGAGATGAAGCAAAGATGAAGCAGCAGAGGCGACTCTGGCCAGGGTTGAGAAGCAAGCTGCTGGTAAAGGGGCTGACCCCCACCAAGAGAACTCCTGTCCTTTGATCCATGGCTAATATTGTCCTGTGGAAAACAAGAAGGCCCAGCTGGTGGTGATCACACATGATGAGGATCCCATAGAGCTGGTTGTCTTCCTGCCAGCTCAGCGTCATCAAACTGCATCATCAAGGAGAAGGCCTGACTGGGATGGCTCATCCACAGGAAGACCTATACCACAGTCACCTTCATCCCATGTGCATCGAGTCCCTAGATCAGACACTGTTGTCCCAGTTGTAGAGTCCTGGTATGGTGCTGTGGGTTAATGCACTGGACTGCAAGGTTGGTTTGAACTGCAAAGTCAGAGGTTCAAGCTCACCAGCCGCTCCTTGGAAACCCTATACAGGGTTGCTACGAGTCAGAACCGACTCTACAGCACTTAACAACAACAATCCCAGCGGTGTAAGCACAGTAATGGTTCAGTGGTAGATTTCTGTTCTCCCATGGGGGAGACCAGGGTCTCCAGGCCACTGTACCTCACATACAGCTGTACTCATTTGTCAGTGGAGACTTGCATGTGTTGCTATGCTGCTAAGAAGAAGGAGAGGAAGACCACTTCTGAAAGGTTAGCTACCAAAAACCTTATGAACTGCAGCGGAACATTGTCAGATATACTGCTAGAATATGACCCCACAGGTTGGAAGGCACTCAAAATATGACTGGGGAAGAGCTGTCTCCTCAAAGTAGAATTGACCTTAACAATGTGGATGGAGCAACGCTTTTGGGACCTTCATTGGCTGATAGGGCATAACTCAAAATGAGAAGAAACAGCTGCAAACATCCATTAAGAATCAGAACGTGGAATGTATGCAATATGAATTGAGGTGTTGTTGTGGTTGTCAAGTATGAATCGATTCGGACTCATAGTGACTCTGTGTGGGGTTTCTGAGGAGTGACTGGTGAGTTTGAACTGCCAACCTTGTGGTTCAAACGACCTTACAGGTCCAGTGCATTATCCCACAGCGCTACATCAGGACTCCATCCTAGGTATTAGTAAACTGAACTGGACTGATATTGGCCATTTTGAATTGGACATGCATACGGTTTACAAGCCAGAGATGACAAATTCAAGAGGAATGGTGTTGTGTTCATCATCCAAAAGAGTAATTGAAGATCATTTATCTTGAAGTACTATGCTGTCTAATAGGATAATCCATATGCCTACAAGGAATATCAATTAATACCACTGTAATTCAAATTTACACACCAACCACTAGAGCAGTGATGAATTCTACCAACGTCTTCATTCTTAAATTGATCAAATATGTAATCAAGATGCATTGATCATTATTGGTGATTGGATGGTGAAAATTGCAAACAAAGAAGAGAGATCAGTAGTTGGAAAAGATGGCCTTGGTGATAGAAATGATGCTAGAGATCACATGATAGAATTTCATTGCAAATACTTTTTTTCAATAGCATGAACAGAGATTATACACATGGCCCTCACCAGATGGAATACACAGGAATCAAATTGGTTATATTTGTGGAAGAGACAGTAGGAAAACTCAAAATCATCAGCCAAAACAAGGCTAGACGCCAACTATGGAAAACACTACCAAATGATCATATGCAAGTTCAGGCTAAACTGAAGAAAATTAAAAACAATTCCATGAGAGTCAAAATATGACCCTGAGAATATCTTACTTGAATTTAGAGACCATCTTAAGAACAAATTTGATGAATTAAACACTAATGATCAAAGGCCAGAGGATTTGTGGGATGACCTCAAGAACATCACACATGAAGAAAACAAAAGGTCATTAAAAAGACAAGAAAGAAAGAAAAGACCAAAATGAATGTCAGAAGAGACTCTGAAACTTGTTCTTGAGCACTGTTGTTGGTAGATGCCAACGAGTCAGTACCGACTTATACACAACAGAATGTGACCTTATACACAACAGAATGTAGAGAAGCTAAAGTGATTGGCAGAAATGGTGATGTAAAAGAGCTGAACAGAAAATTTCAAAGATCAGCTTGAGAAGACAAAGTCAAGTATTATGAAATGCGTGAAGACCTGGAGTTAGAAAAACAAAAGGTATGAAAACAATCAGCTACTTTCAAGCTGAAAGAACTAAAGAAAAATTTCAAGCCTCAACTTCCATTTTTGAAGGATTCAGTGGGCAAAATATTGAATGAAGCAACAAAAGAAGATGGAAGAAATAAATGAATCACTGTGTCAAAAAGAATGGGTTGATGTTCAACCATTTTGAGAGGTAGGATATGAGCAAGAATAGATAGTATTGATTGGCAGGCTCCAGGGATTCATGGACTGGAATACAAATTGAAATTTGTCAACAAACTGATGCAGCACTGGAGATGTTCACTTATCTATGCCAAGAAATTTGGAAGGCAGCTAGCTACCTAGGCAATCAATTGGAAGAGATCCGTATTTGTGTCCATTCCAAAGAAAGGTGACCCATTCAGAAATCATGGCACAATATCATTAATATTTCATGCCAATAAAATTCAACAGTGGTTGCTGCCAGAAATTCAAGATGGATTCAGAAAGGACCATGGAAAGGAGGATATCATTGCTGACATCACATGGATCTTGACTGAAAGCGGAGAATACCAGAAAGATGTTTACTTGTAATTTATTGACTATGAAAAGGCGTTTAACTGTGTAGACCATGACAAACCATTTTGAAGAATTAGAATTCCTGAGGAACCTGTACGTAGACTGAGACAGTCTTTTGAACAGAACTAGGGGATACTGAATGGTTTAAAATCAGGTAAGGTGCATGTCAGTGTTGTATCCTTTGACTGTAGTGTTCAATCTGCACACTGATCAAATAATTTGAGAAGCTGTGTTAGATGAAGAAGAACATGGCACCAGGATTGTAGGAAAACTCATTAACAAACCGAGATACACAGATGATACAACCTTATTTGCTGGAGGTGAAGAGGACTTAAAATACTTACTGATGAAGATCAAAGACCACAGCTTTCAGTGTGGATTGCACTTCAATGTAAAGAAAACAAAAATCTTCACATCTGGACCAATGAATAATCCATGATAAATGGAGAAAAGATTTCATTTTAGTGGGATCCACAATCAATCATCATGGAAGCAGCGATCAAGAAATCAAACGACGTATTGCATTGGGAAACTCTGCTGCAAAGGACTCGTTTAAAGTGTTAAAGAGCAAAGATGTCAGTTTGAGGATTAACGTGAGTCTGACCCAAGCTATGTATTTTTAATTGTTTCATGTGCTTGGAAAGGAGACATGCAGTGGTGCTGTAGAATAAGAACTGGACTTCAAACCACAAGGTCAGCAGTTTGAGCCCACCAGTTGCTCGATGGGAGAAAGATGAGGCTTTCCATTCCCACAAAGATTCGTAGCCTCAGAAACCCTTTACAGGGTCCCTATGAGTTGGAACCCACTCAGTGACGCTTAACAACAACAACAAAAACAACAACATATGCATGTGAAAGCTGGACAATGAATAAGCAAGACCATAGAATAATTGATGCATTTGAATTATGGTGTTGGTGAAGACTATTGAAAGTACCATGAACTGCCAGAAGAACCAACATTATCTGTTTTGGAAGAATTACAATCAGAATACCCCTTAGAAGTGATGATGGTAAGACTGTATCTCTTGTGCTTTGTTATAGCAGAGGTTTGGAGAAAAAGAGGAATACCTCCATCAATATGGACAATGGGCTCAAATGTAACAACAATTGTGAGAATGGCACAATGTTTCATTTTGTGGTGCATAGAGTTGCCATGACTTGATGGCACTTAACAACAACGGCAACAACAAAAACAACAACAGCGATGTTGCTATGCTTTTCTTCCTAGTCTGCCTTAGTCTGTAAGTGCCACAAAACCTGTTCAGCATCCTAGGTAAACTGGGAAAATAAAGAAGCTCTGGCTAAGCTGGTGGAAGTGATCAGGACCAATTACAATGACAGATACAATAAGATACGCCATCACTGGGGAGGCAACCTGTGTGTGTATCAGGAAGGCCTCCTCTTCCCCATACGGACTGTACAACCCCCTTTCATCTCCCCATCTCCTTGAGCCTCCTGGTCTCACTCTGAAGTAGGCAGAGTGGAGGTGACTGGCCCCAGTTCACAGAGGAGGAAACTGGTTCGGAAAGAAATGACTAGATCAAGATAACAGAGCGGTTCAATGGCCGAGTTGGAGAACGAAGTTCAGTTTGTCTTAAACTTCCTCCATTCTGTTTCTCCAGACAGGATTCCTTCTGCTGCTCTGCGCCTTTCCTGCAGGAGTGTGAAGCCCACTTTATGGGCCTGACTCCAATGGAGTGTGATTTGTCCTGCTCAAGGGATATCCTGTGATCAAGACTAGAGCACAGGACCTGTTCTCCTGGCCCTGGTCCAGATCATTGCAGACAGTGCAGCCTCATTCTAGAACTTCCTGCTCTAGGTCCTGGAAGCTGGAGGGCTGCTGGTGACACCTGGTGGTATAGTGCACTAAGCAGTGGGCTATTAACTTCAAGATCAGTGGTTCAAACCTACCAGCTGCATCACGGGAGAAAGAGAATCCTGTCTGCACCCGTAAAGATTTACTGTTTTGGACACACTAGGGAACAGTTCTATCAGTTGTTATGAGTCTGAATCAACTTGATGGCCGTGGGCTTGGTTTTTGTTTTTTTTCTGGCTATAACTGGGAGTATTGTGGTAGCTGCTGTTGAGTTGGCCTCTGGCTCATGACAACCCCCTGCACAACAGAACGAAATACTGCTGGATTTTGTACAATCCTCCTGATGTGTGATGTCTGGACTCTTGTGATCCCTGGGGTTTTCATTGGCTGATTTTTGTAAGTAGATCACCAGGGAGTGGAAAGCCTCATCTTCCTAGTTTGCCTTAGACTGGAAGTTCTGCGGCAACCTGTTCTGTCTCACAGAAACACTCAAGCGTTCACTGACAGATGGGTGAGGGCTGTGCCTGGGGCACATTGGCTGAAATGGAATCTGCATCGTCTCCTGCATGGACAGTGAATTCTACCACAGAATGACCACTACGAAAACAGGGTCTTATCTGCAAGCTTAGCACACACAGTTCAGCAGGCTAATAAAAGACCTGCTAACCTTGCTGGAGGAGCTCTGGTAGAGTAGTGGTTACGAATCGGGCTGTGAACCACAAGGTCAGCAGTTTGAAACTACCAGCTGTCTCACAAGAAAGATGAGGCTTTCTGCTCCCGTAAAGATTTACAGCCTCGGAAAACCTGTACAGGGTCACTATGAGTTGGAACTGACTCCACGGCACATTACAACAACAACCTTGCTGGGACAATTCCCCACCTGCAGTTCCAGGCTTAGATAACAGCCGTCATCTGACAGAGTCCAGCTTGGAAACTGGGTGGATTTCTCATAAAAAGATTCCCTTTCACTCCCTTGTCCCCACCTGTTAAACCAGTGCTTGTTGTTCCTAGTTGCTCCGACTCCTAGTGACTAGACATATAATAGAAAGAAACATCGCCTGGTTGAACATCATCTTCATATTTGAGACCATTGTTGTGGCCTCTGCGTATTTTGAGTGCCTTCTAACCTGGGGCAGTGGGGTTTGTCTTCTAGCACTATATTGGACAATGCTCTGTCGTAATCCATAAGGTTCTTATCAGCAAATTTTCAGAAATAAATAGTCAGATCTTTCTTTCTAGTCTGTTTTGTCTGGAGGCTCTGCTGAAACCTGTCCACTATGACTGGTAGTATCTCTTTCAGCACCACGACAACATGCAAGCTACCATGGTATGACAAACTGACAGAAGTAGTGTTAACTGCCCTATTACACACACATGCTTGCACAGACATGCACACACACATGTATATCTCTATGGCCTCAGGCAAGAATGAAAGACTGGACACTGACTGGGTCCCCATTCTAAAGAGTCACAGGAGATTTCTAGGAAAGCATGAGCAATTAAGCCGCTTCCCTTTCATGCATATTGTAACCACGTTCATTATGTGTAGTCTCTGTAAAGGCAACTCTATACTGTTCCATATAAATGCGTTTTATCAAAGGCAAGACTTTTGCATAATAAACTCTTTCCATCTAGATTTCTGTTGGGTGGTCTGAGGGTAAAGTTGAGGAGAGACGACATACCTGAATTGATCTCGGTTATTTAAATATTCGTTTTTATCTATCTCCACCCCTATAGTGTAAGCTATACTGTTATAAAATGTTTATATATGACCTGTAAAGCTATAAGGGGAGTCCTGGTGTGGCACTGTGGGTTAATGCGCCAGACTGCAAAACCATTTGAACGGCAAGGTCGGCAGTTCAAGCTCACCAGTGGCTCCTTGGAAACTCTATACAGGGTCGCTATGGGTCGGAACCGACTCAATGGCATTTAGCAACAACAACAATGCTATAAGGAGACCTGAAGTGGTGCAGTAGGATAAGCACTGGACATCAAGGTTGGTTTGAACCTCAAGGTCGGCGGTTCAAACTTACCAACTGTTCCTTGAAAACCCTATACAGGGTCGCTATGAGTCAGAACCGACATGACAGCACTTAACAACACCACCAATAATGCCCTTAAGGAGCCTTAGTGGCATAGTGGTTAAGCGCCGGTATGCTAACCGTAAGGTTGGCTGTTAAAACTCACCCACTGCTCTGAGGGAGAAAGATGAAGCTGTCTGTTCTGATAAAGATTTATAGTCTTGGAAATTCTGAAGAGCTATTCTACTCTGTCCTAGGTAGTCTATATAATTTGGAATGGACTCAATGGTATTGGGGTTTATAAAAAAATACCCTAGCGGTGCAGTGCTTAAGTGTTTGCTAATTAAAAGTTTCTTGGTTTGAACCCACTAGCAGTTCCTCAGGAGAAAGATGTGTCTGTCTACTTTTGTAAAGATTTCTAGCCTTAGAAACCCTGTGGGGCAGTTCTACTTTGTTCTATATAGATCATTAAGATAAATTCTGTTCCTATCCTGAGTTACCTGCCACTTGGCTTACATGTGAGACCCAGACACATCCCAGCAAGGAGATTTTGCACTCTAAACAGTTAACCCAGGGACCCATAGGTCTGTTTACATCTCTGGTCTTTGCTTTCACTTGCTGTTGTTAGTTGCCATCAAGTGGACACAACTCATGGCAACCCCCATGTGTATCAGAGTAGAACTATGCTCCATAAGGTTTTCAAGACTGTGAACTTTTGGAAGTAGATCACCAGACCTTTGTTCCGAAGCACCTCTGGTTAGGTTTGTACCGAAAGACCAACCTTTCAGCTAGTATTGGGTGTATAACTATTTGTGACACTCAGAGATTCTTTCCTTTCCTTCAGTTTCCATTATAGGGGTTGTTGTTGCTCATTGTTGTTAAGTACCATTCAGTTGGTCTCTGGGTAGCATTTGGTGAATTTGAACTACTGTGGGGACAAATAAAAAACAGGTATTTACATAAAAGAAATTCAGAAAAGTGTTATGGATACAATGAAACAGGGTCAAGTGCTAGAGAGTTCTGTGGGGTTGGGGGTGAGGTAGAATTGTTCTCCCTCCACCAAGACTTGCCGAGGGGTCAGGACTGCCCACACCCGGTTACTCTAGGAAACCTGTTCACATTCCCAGACTGCCAGCGCTCCCTCCCATCTCTGGACTCCAGAGTACCTCATCTCTCTTTGTGGTAGAGCATATAGTAGTGACTTGTAGTTCAGTACATGAAGTCCCGGTGTGGTGCTGTGGGTAAATGTGCTGGACTGCAATGTCAGCGGTTCAAGCTCACTAGTGGCTCATTGGAAACTCCACACAGGGTTGCTATGAGTTGGAACCGACTCTACTGCACTTAACAACAACCAAGTTCGGTACACATTTTCCATCCTTTCTGCTAACTCCCACTAAAGATAAGGATAAGGTCTCTTCAGTCACATGTCTCTCATGCCCAAAGTGTGTCAGGCACTGAGTAACTGATCCTTAAGAGTGTGCAAGGATCTCCTACTACCTCAGAAGGCAGAAGTCAGGGCCCAGCCCCAGGGTCATTGGCTGAGAGGAGAGCCACTGTTCCCTTGGAGAGAGAGACAGAGGAAGGAGCATGGTTGAACTGGAGAACTCAGAGCAGGCAAAAAGGGAGTATGTTAAATCAATCCGAGTCACAGGGCAGGAACACATCAAATTCTGTGAAATCTTTAGTTTCCCTATAGAAAAAAGCCTGGTTCTGTAGGTAAGCACTGAACTGCTAACCGCAAGGTCAGCTGTTCAAACCCACCAACTACTCCTGGGAAACCCTATGAAAAGCACTTAATAACAACAGCAAATAAGACAGAGTAGAACTGTTCCTAAGGTTTTCCGGGACTGTAAGTCTGTACGGGAGCTAACAGCCTCATCCATCTCTTGAGGAGCAGCTGATGGATTTGAACCCTTGACCTTGCGGTTAGCAGCCCAAAGATAAACCTCCAGTGCCACCAGTGTATTCCTGTATGCTTCAGTGAGAGCTGAAGGACAGTACCACACCTGTTCTTGGGTTTGGAGGAAAATGGAACTGTGTATGGGGGTGGGGTGGAATGGGGAGGAGGTAGCCCGGAGGTGGGAATGGTTTCCCCTGGTGGGAGTGTGGGATCACTGTTTTCGGGGGATGGGTGTGTAGTGTTCCAGAGCATATGGTTCAGAGTATATGTGGGGATGTTTGTGGGTGTCTGTGACTGTGGTTTTGAAATATTGGCATCAGACAGTTAGAGAATGAGAGAATGAGTGGGGGAAGGGGGGCATGGAGCTGACATGGTATGTGGGAGGAGTTTTGCACTGTATGTGGGGTCGGTGGGTTTGTGTGGTATTTCTGGCATTAGGATGTGTGGGTGTTGGTGCAGCGGAGGCTGGGTTGCATGTGGATGCATTGTCAGCATGTGGTGCAGAGGGTGTGGTGCTGTGCTAGTAGGCAGTGGGGCACTCGCCCAGGGTCTGTGGGAACCCTGAACCCTCATGAAGTGGGGGCCTGGGATCTGGCATCCCCAGTCAATGGGACGCCTCTTCTCCACAAAGCTAGCTGGAGTCCTTTTGGGGATCCCACATTGGAAGCCATAAGAACACTCCCCTTTCCCTGCTGCTGGCTTTTGGGGACATCCTCTTGCTTTTTCAACTTCTCTTTGATTTGTGCTCCCTCTGTTTTAAAGCCCTTTCCTCAAGTCCCATCCCCACTTTCTTTCCCACTGCCCAGAGCAGACACCAAAGTATTTCTGCGTTTCCTCTGGAAAAATCCTGGGAGGTCTGTTTATGGCTGTAGCAAAGCCGCACACATCTGTGCACAGTCTAGCTGGGGTAGCTGGAAATTCAGGAACTGGAGTTTGCTGGAATGTGGAGCCCATGTCCACAGTCCATCCTCCCCTGTAACCTGTGTGGCCCATCTCTGCACTTCTGTCAGATCTCGAGGCAGTTCCTGTTTCTATAGATTGTTCTTTGCTGGTCCCTGGATGTACAAACACATCCACAGGGGCAGATTTCAGTAATACACACACAGACACAGACATGCAGCATACAGGGGTCTCAAGCCCGGCTCCTCATGCTCTAGAGGTCCACAAGCACACACAGACACCCTCTGAGTCCACAGTGGGCCCCACCGTTTGTTCTGTCACATACATGTAACTCCTACATCCGCAGACACGCAGGACAACACATGCTGATTCAGCACACCCACACACAGACATGTTACAAGTTACACAGACACACAAGGTGTGACTCAATCCCAACCACCTACAGGAACCCACCTGGAGCCAGTCAGGGCCCCAACACCCAATGCCAGGCCACACCTGCTCTTTCGGGTGACAGAACAGGTCTGCCCTCCGCTGAGATATCAGGGTATTCCCAAGCCTGGGATTCTCCCTCTTCTTCCCCAGCACCTGCCCTGGTCCTGATAAAGGCTACCCCTCACCGGAGCTGCGAACCGCAAGGTCAGCAGTTCGAAACTACCAGCTGCTACGCGGGAGAAAGATGAGGCGTTCTGCTCCCGTAAAGATTAATAGCCTCGGAAACCCTGTGCAGGGTCTCTATGACTATGAGTCAGAACCAACTCCACAGCACACAACAACAACAACAATACCTCTTTTTTGGCCCTGGACATCCTGGCTCTCCTATTCAGGGGTGACCCTGAGCTGCCCCTCAACACCTGTGTGACCTTGGGCCATTTGTGCCCCTTCTCTGGGCCTGAGATTCTTCATCTGTGAGGGAGGGGTTGTCCTTTCTAACTCTCTGGATATTGCAGGCCTGTTGTTTCTCCAGGGCTGGGAACTAGGCCCATCTCAGGCCCCAGTGTTTTCCAAGTCTGGGGAGTGAGGAGGGAGGGGCTCTGAGAGTGCGGGGGGAGGGGGCAAGCACTGCCTGTGGAGAGGAAACTGGGGTCAGCCAAGGGGTCAGTACTCTAGTGGCTGGGGTGACTGTGTAGGCAGAGGATGTTGGAGATCTGTCTATATGTGCAATAGCAAGACTGCTATGGGAGGAAGCCACCTGGCTTTGGAAGGGTTAATCTAGTCTGGCTGTGGAAGGTGTCCAGCTGGTCCCGTTGCCAGGGCTTCAGATTGTGGAGAGGGGTGTGGGCCTGAGTTATCACCCTGAAGAGGCCCAGGCTGCCTGTCAGCAGCAGACTTTTCTGTATCCCCCATCCCATGTCAACCTCAGCTCGCCCTTCTCTCTGCTGTATACTCCTGTTGCAGCTTTTGGATGGTGATCTGAGTTTGGATCATGGGGCTGGGCTAGGTGGAAGTGGCCTTCCACCACCACCATGTGCCACGTCTGCAAAGCGGGACAGGGGGCCTGAGACAACCCTAATCCTAGCCCATCTCTTCACCTCCTCCCATTCCCACAGCCCTCATTTCTCCATTCAGCTGAATGCTCACTCATAACCTCTCCTTCTCTCCTCTGCCAGGAACTCTCAGGACCGACCCATCACTGACCCGTCCTTTTGCCTCCTTCATTCCTTTAGTGCTGTTCTTTGACCTGTAGTTGCTGCTTCTTCTCCCTTAGCCAGGTGCCCACAATGTGTCTCCTTAGGATAGGAATTTGCTTCTTAAGGCAGGTGGAGACCGCAGGGAAAAGGAGGAGAGAGCAAGTAAGAGCTAGAAAGAGAAATGACGCGAGAAAGTGAAAAGGCCTAGGAAAGAAGAAGAGTCCTTGGGTAGCATAAACTTAGAGGTTTGAGTTTACGCAGAGGTACCTTGGAAGAAAGGGCTGGCAATCTTCTTCTGAAAAATGAATCATTGAAAGCCCTATGGAGCACAGTTCTATTTGTAATAAACGTGGGGGAACTATAAGCCAGAGCCCACTCAAGGCAACTGGTTAGGAGGTGAAGGAGGAGCCAACTGAGTGTGCATGCATAGGGTGCCCAGGGAATGATTGGCTGCTTGCTCAGAGAAGGAGCAGACATGGATAGGAGCAGGGGCAGAGGAGTGATGGCACCCTCTCAGTTGTTACCTAAGTTCCTCTTGCTTGGTTGGGCACCAACTTTAAGGCCCAACCAGTTGTGCATAGGGTTGCTATGGGTCGGTACCTACTTGATGGCGCCTAACAACAACAACAGCAGCCCATGTGGGGATGGAAGATGAACTTGGCTTCTCCAGCAGTGGATTTCAATTGCCTATTCTCAGGCTAGGCCAGGATGCTCAGGGCTCTAAGGGGTAGGGGGACAGGTACTGGAATCGGGGAGCTCTTTAACACCCTCCAACTGTATACAGGGTTTTCTTGGCTGTCACCTGGTCCAAAGGCAGTTGGGCCTCCCTACTTCCCCTTAGAGCTAGCACTGAACCCTGCTTTCCCTACTTCCCAAGCTGTGTGAAAACTGCCTTCCTTGAGTCTGTTCAACCCACAATCTTCTTCATAAGCTTGAACCTCCCAGCTCCTCCCAGCTTGCTGCCCGTATGCTATTTTCTAACCTAATCACGGGTTAGATGCACCCTCAGAGCATTTTTCATCTCTTGTTTCATATTTATGAGATCTTCAAGACATTTAAATGCAAAATGAGACGCCCACCAGTAGACAGATCTGCCTAGCACCTAACCCGGCGCCTGATGCTCACATGAAAAAAAAAAAAACCCAAACCCCCATTGCCGTTGAGTGGATTATGATTTACAGTGACTCTATAGGACAAAGTAGATTTGCTCCACAAGGTTCCTGAGACTAAGTCTTTATAGGAGCATACTGCTTCATCGTTCTCCCATGGAGTGTTTGGTGGGTTTGAACCACCAACTATGTGATTAGCAGCCTGATGTTTAACCCACCATACCACCAGGGCTCCTCATGTTCAGAGGAGGCCTTGATAATTCCCCTCTCCATCTCCTTCCCTTTTTACCATTCTAAACATGATTCAAGCCTGGTATGAGCAAACTGGCCCCCCTGCCCTGGGACAATCCAATGGTGGCTGCAATTCAAGGGCAAAGTACAGGAGTTTTTGATTAACTCAGAAACACCACCAGCTGCCCAGTTGCTAGGGGGTGGGGTTGGGGAGTGTGGGGAGAGATTGTTGAGGGGGAAAATGCAGGAGACAGATTGGGAAATTTAGAGGCCAGGGAGGATGGGGGACCCAGACTGGGCAGGGGAGATGCTGAGGCCTTCTACTCCCCATTCTCATTTCTCTACAGTCTGGGAGATTCCACAGCTTGAAGAGCAAAGCCTTTGGAGGGAGGGTCTGTGTTCCCTTCCTCGGTAGAGGTGCTGGATTGCTCTGGGATTAGAAGGTCATGGATGCTCCCCTTCCCCCACTTTCCCTTCCCCCAGCCCTGGGATACGTCAGGCGTGTTTTCTTCCAGACTCAGCTGAAACAAGGTCATCTTTGCTCTCTGAGGGGAGGAGCTGTGTACCCCGTGGGTCAGTGCTCCTGTGGACCAGAGACTTACCACGGCTCCTAGGCAAGGTATGGGGTGAGACAGAGAGGACAGGGGTGTCTAGAGCACAGGAAACACAGAGGGTCTCCGTCTTCTGCTGCCTTGCTAAAGGACTCCCAACCCACTCCAGGAAGAAGACCAAATCTTTCTGTCCTTGAGATCAAACATTCTATATGGTGGTCAGTCTTTTGGTCTGAACAATCTGCCTAATTCCTAAACTAAATCTTTCCTGCTACCATTTCAGGCAGATCTGATGGAATTCTTTCAGTTCCAAGGAATTATTCATGATATCAAGTAAGCAATTTGATTTCCTCCCTGAGGATAAGCCAAACTTTGGGAAGAGTCTCAACTGCTTGACTCCTCTGTCCAGTTCCCTGCCCTCCCAGTCCTTCTTCCCACCCAGCCACATGGGAAAATCCCCAGTTCACCCTTCCAGTCATGCGAGTGAGGCCATGATTCAAAGGCAGTGGGCAAGGAGGAGGCTGCATGGAGCAGCCAGAAAGAACCAATCCTTTGTGCTAGACTGGGGTCCTTGGGGGATGAGTGCATTTTTGGCGTATTTAGCAAGATTTCTATTTTATAATGAGCAGCAGAGGAAGAAGGGGAGGGAAAGGCCAAGGGCAAGAATGGGGAAAATAAAAAGGGGGAGTAATGGTGAGGGCTACAAAGGTTTGTTATGCGAGCAAATGGGGAACCACAGAACACACTCAAGGGGGAGAAGTAGGGAGAGTAAGGGGAAAGAAGGGAACTGGTATGACTGATAGAAAGAGTCTTCTCACCTGTATAGAGATAGTCTTTTTTTTTTTTTTTTAATATGATAAACATAGACTTTAATGATTGCAAATGGCTCTAATCATTGCCATTTCTAAATTAAAAAAAAATTTTTTTATTGTGAATTATGTGATAGTTTACATCGGAGAACATTAGCTTTACAGTCATCCTATTGTATATCATTTCATTGCCAAGATTACAATCCCCTCCATCAAACAACCAAAGGGTACACCCTGCAAGCCTGCCCCCTGGCTGTCAGCACATTGTCCCTCTCCCTCTTTGGGTCTAGAGTCCCCAGCTGCTCCATCTCTCCACATCATCATCTCTGCCTCCATCTCTGGTGTCACTGCTTCTCTAGGTAGGGTCCGGCACTCCTCTCTTCTCCCTTGATGGTCCCAGGGGCCTTGGCTCCTGGCCTACAAATTCAACCACTCCCCTTCTTTTGTTTCAAAAAATGTCCATCTTTACATTTCCAACCCTCACAAGTATAGAGATATTCTGAAAAGAAAGCCTCTTCACCTTTTGGAGGAAGGGAGTGGGTGGAACAACTTTAGAGGCTCCAAGAAAGGATTTTACATGTGGAAAAAACAAGATTGAAAAAAAGCGATGTGGGGTAACAATAGCTAACGCTGACCTAGCTCTTAGCACAGACTGGGCACTATGGTAAGCGCTTGGCAAACATTCCCTCATTTAATCCTTGCATCCATCAAATGGGGTTTGTTGGTTAGTTATGTGACATGGAGTCGGTTTCAACTCATAGTGACCCTGTATAGGGTTTACAAGGCTGTAAATCTTTAAAGGAGCAGAAAGCCTCATCTTTCTCCATCAGGGCAGCTGGTAGTTTCGAACTGCTGACTTTGAGGTTAGCAGCCTAACTTGTAACCGCTGTGCTATCAGAGCTCCTTTCAAATGGGGTTGTTGTTGTCGTTAAGTGCTGTCAAGTCAGTTCCGACCCATAACGACCCTGTATAAGGTTTCCAAGGAGCAGTTGGTGAGCTTGAACTACCGACCTTGCAGTTCAAATGGCTTTGCAGTCTGACACATTAACCCACAGCGCCACACCAGGACTCCTTCAAATGGGGTAGGGGCTAATATTATCTCCACTTTACAGAGAAGGCAGGGAGATCTGAGAAGTTAAGCAACTTGCATAACCTAAAACAATGCCACCCCACTAAGAAATGGTGCAGCTGGTGCTAGAACCCATGCTTGTCTGATCCAGGGCTCCCATTTTTTACCATGATGCTAGGCTAGTCCCAGTGAAACTGAGGGAAGCAAAATAAGACACCAAAGGATGAAACAGACGAGCACACCAAGCAGAGTCTTTTGGTCCTAATACCAGGAAGTTTCAAAAAGTTTGTGGAAAAATGAAATGAAAAGATAATGGATTTTTCCCCACAAATAATACACATACAATAAGTATATTCTAATGGTAGACACCAAAAGGAGCCCTGGTTGTGCAGTGGGTTTAGCATTTAGACTGCTAAACACAAGGTTGGCAATTCAAACCCAACAGTCAGTCCAGAGAAAGATGAAGCTCTTTGCGCACCTAAAGATTAACAGTCTAGGAAACCCTATTCTATCCTATAGGGTGGCTATGAGTCATAACTGACTCAATGGCAGTGGTCTTGTGTGTGTGTGTTGTTGTGGTTGTTTTGAGTCAGTTTACCGACTTCAGTAAACCCAACATTTAGTCTTGTGCTGGACGTGGCTGAATGGTGGTCCAGGCATCCCTGGACTGTTCAGGTTCCTGCAATCTACAAACATCTTCCCCTCCCCCACCCCCAATATTTTGAGCTTTATTTTTAGTAGAACTGAGGAGATAAAAAGTTTTCTGGAGTTAAATTAAGACATAGACAGATTTTTATATAATGATTTTCAAGAAAATAAAGGCTGAGATTACATTAATAAAATTACTGCTCAACTATACAAAGCTAACTTTAAAGATATCTTTAACATATACCCCTCCTCCCATTTTGAAAATTCCCACATAATCTTTTTTTTTTTTTACCTTCAGCAGATCATTGCAATGATTACAACATTCTCCATGCACTCTTAGCCAACAGTATTTACCTCTATTACCTTTTTAAAAAAATGTACACATACCATATTGTAAATATATATCTGTTTAAATGCACAAAGGGTACATTTTGCAAGCCAGCCTCCTGTCTGCAGGCACGCTACCTTTCTCAGTCCATGGGCCTAAAGTCCTCTGCTGCTCTGTCTCTCTATGCCATCACCTCCGCCACCATTTCTGTTGTCGCCACTTTTCTGGTTAGAATCCTTCACTCCTCTCACGTTCTTCCCTTTTGATGGTTCTAGGGTCCTCTGTTCCTGAGATGACAGATTAACTGCTCCCCCTTTTAGTTTCACCTCTTCTCCATTTACAGTTGTGACAATCACCATTAGAGTTGAAAGCAATTACTTGCAATTGAATCATAAAGTCTTATCCTCCTCATTACCAGACCCATCTGGACAGGAGGGAAACGATTCAGTTGGGTTTCTGTCTTACTCCCTGTGTACAAACATCTTTTGAGCATCTGTTCACTGGCTGCAGTATGCTAAGGGATGGGAAATGAGATACTTTCCCCATCTTCATGGAGCTTTGCCTGTGAGTTGGAAATATGGACAAGTGAGTCAAAGGTTACACTACAAGATGATGGAGAAAACTGTAGAAGTTTGGGGAGGGGTAAGGGATATAGGAAGGAGCTCTGATAGCCCAGTGGTTATGAATTGGGCTGTGAATGGTAAGGTCAGCAGTTCGAAACTACCAGCTGTTCCACGGGTGAAAGATGAGGTTTTCTGCTCCCATAAAGATTTATAGCCTCGGAAACCTTGTACAGGGTCGCTATGAGTCAGAACCAGCTCCATGGCACATAACCAACACCACCACCACCAACGGGTATAAGGAGGAATAGCAAGTCTTGGAGGGCTTCCAGGAGGAGGTTGGGATAGGCTGAATCTTAAAGAATGAGATATTCTCAATGTTAACCAATTCTAGAGGATTCTGGTTTGCTACATCTCTTCTCACAACCCATTTTTGGGAGAATAACAATTATTCATTCATTCATTTGAATACTTATTTGAAGGAAACCAGGCCAACTAGTGTGCGAGGCACTGTGTTCGTATTTGGGAATTCAGCATAGCCCCTGTCTCCTTAAAGCTCTCAGTCATATGAAAGAGCTGACAAGTAAACAAACAAGACCACAATGGCAACTGGGCCAGGGTTCACCCAGAGCACAGAACACTCTGAAGAAGGTCACACCCTTTCCCTTACCTCACTTGACCCTTCTTCACAGCACCGGGACTAGGAGAAGTCATAGACACCATTTACCAGACAGACTGGGAACTGTCTCAATTCATGGAGCAGGTACTTAGGGGATCCTTGAGCCTCCTCAGTTCTCAGGCTCCAAGACCCTGGTCCTGCCTCACACTAACTTGAGGAACAAGTTGAGGGTGGGCCTCCTGTCTGGGGGGGTCTGTGCTCCAGAGGCTGAGTGGTGGGGCCTCCACTCAGCAGTACAAATTGTGCAGGATCTGTCTGAGGTTACAGGTTGGAGAGAAGAACTTCTCCCTCTGCTTCTTCAGCTAGAGGGTGGGGGTGGGGAGGAGGGATGTGGAGAGGTAGAGGCCAGTGGTAACACATTATGCCTTGGGAGCTCTTGGCTCCATTTGCCAGGCCAGCATACTCTCCTTCATGTCCTCACCTTCTTCCTTCTTCTGCCTTCTTCCACATCTTCCCTCAACATTCTCAGCTGACAAGCAAGTAAACATCTTCCCCTCCTCATCTTTCCACTGCCCCCATTCCTTTATCTCTGTTTTTCTTCCTTTTTTCTCCCTTCTCATTCCCCCACAATCTTCCCCCAACTCACACCCTTTTATCTTTCCCTCCTATTCCTCCTTCCTCCCTTTCTCCTCCGAACTAATTGCTTCAGGGGTGAAGACTGGGTCGACTTGTGAAAACCCAGATCCATCGCCATGGTGATGCTAATTCAAGCTGAGTTCAAAGGAAATTGTTCCAGTTAAAACTAACAAGCTGGAGCCCCAGCCCAGGAAGGACCAGTGCCAAGAGGAGAGCCCTGCAAGCTCCTGTGCCCAGACAAATAGGAAAAACAAACCAGAGGCTTTTCACACTCCCACTCCCTTAGGTGCCATCCCTACAGCCCTCAGATCCACCCCAGTGGAAAGGGAACCTGAGAAATCATCTCAGCCATTCTCCTGTCTCAGGGCCGGGCTCCACCTGAGCCACCTCAAACAATTGAGCGGCAGCTCCATTTTAAAGTCCCCTTGTAAATTCATTATAGATCGCCCACATCCTTCAGTTCTGAAATTGAACCGCCTTGTCTTTTGTAGAGTTTTTTATAGTTCACACAAACCCTTCCCACTGCTTTCTAATAAGTGTGGATTTGAAAGTTGCTGTTTGCTGTGGAGTTGCCTGTGATTCATGGCGATGACCCCATGCACAAAGGAATGAAATGCTGATGGAACCTGCATCAGCCCCATGGTCTGCTATGAATCGAACCATTCTGACATAGGATTTTCAATGGCTGACTTTTGGAACTCGATTCTTGGAAGCAGGTACTTCAAACCTATTCAGCATTGTAGCAACATGCAAGCCTCTAATGACACACAGGTGGTAGCTGTGGATGGGGTGCATTGGATGAGGCAATTTGGCTGAGACTAGAACCCAGGTCTCCTACATGGAGAGCAAGATTTCTACCGCTGAAATACTGCTGGTTGCCTTTTTAAAAGTGGTGGTTCAAGCTCACCAGCTGCTCCTCGGAAACCCTATACAGGGTCATTATGGGTTGGAGCCGACTTGACGGCACTTAACAAGTGACCATGTATAGGGTTTCCAAGGCTGTAAATCTTTATGGGAGCAGAAAGCCTCATTTTTCTCTGGAGGAGTGACTGGTAGATTTGAACTACTGACCTTTGAGTTAGCAGCCTGACTTCTGAGCCATTATGCTACCTGGGCTCCTTAATTTGTAAGCACCACAGGTAAAGCAACAAAATGCTCCTGATGCCCATGTTCTGGTTTTGGTACTGCCTTAAGACTTTATTTAGGTTTATCAACTCAGTCCTTGCAATAACTCGCTGGTGCTAAAATCATCCCAAAGTTTTGTGTTTCTTAGGGGTGAGGAAGCTCCCACAGCTGATACTGCAAAGAGCTTGCTTTGAGCTTAGCTATGTCTGGCTGGTTTCAGGAATCGTAGTAACATGGACTCCAGGGAGAGGACTGAAAACTAGTTAAGGGAAGGGCTTGGTTCCCAAAGTGCAAGTGAGCAGGCTTCTGTGCTTTGAATCAGTCAACCTGTCCTCTTGGGCTTCCACTCCAGCACGTATCACTTCCAGTCTTGTCTGCTGCACACTATTTCTCTTATTCAGAGCAGGAAACATGTTCCCATTTGTCCCTAGTACAGGACCTGGCCCGAGTGGGTGCTGGCTAACTGTTAATGATGTGTCCGAGTCCCAGGGGAGTACAGCTCAAGGAACCCAGCATGGGATCTTTCATTAGTAGCTCCCACCTCTTCACCTCTGACTTTCTATAGGACTTGTTCCTTTGCTCAAAACCTGAAACCTAGTTATCCTTCCAGGGATTAAAGAGACACTAGTGAACAGCTGGTTTAGTGGACTGGGCTGTAAAGTCTGTTTGAACCACAAGGTGGGCAGTTCAAATTCACTAGCTGCTCCTTGAAAACCCTATACAGGGTCACTATGAGTCAGAGCTGACTTGACAGCACTTAACAACAACAATAATCATGTGATGGCTAGAACTGCGGTTGCCTTGGCAGGGCCAGACCAAATGATTTCATGAGCTTTATGAGTTGGAACCTACTCAGTGCCACTTAACAACAACATACAGCCCGTGGGCTGTATGTTTCCCACCCTTGTTCTAAAAAGTTGCAGCCATTGAAAGCCCTATGTGCTACTGTGACACACATAGGGCTACCGTGAGTCAGAATTGACTCCACAGTAGTTGTTGCAGTCAACCATGTGACAGTGTAGAAGTGCCCCTTAAGGTTTTGTAGGCTGTTAATATCTCAGCTGCTAACTGAAAGGAGAAGCCATCCAGCAGGATAAAGATGTGGCAGTTTGCTTCCGTAAAGATTTACAGCCTTGGAAACACTACGGGGCAGTTCTACTCTGTCTTTTAGCATGACTTTTTATTAAGTGCCATAGAGTTGGTTCCAACTCACAGCTACCCTGTATAGGGTTTCCACAGTGTGGCAGGTGGGTTTGAACTGCTGATTTTATGGTTAGCACTCTAGTGCTGATCCTACAGTACGGACACCAGGACTCCTCTAGGATGACTATGAGTTGGAAACAACTCAATGGCAATGTGTTTGTTTTGGTTTAATCTTTATGGAAGCTGATCACTAGGTTTTTCTTCTGTGGAGCTGGTAATCTCAAATCACCAAACTTCTGGTTTAGGAACCAAACTCGCTTTCTGGTTACACCATCAGGGGTCCTCCAGAAGCTCACAGAAGAGCTTTGTATTTAAATGAATGAGTAATGTGGATCTGGCTGCCTTTTGGAAGAAATACACGGGATCCTGAAGTCTTCAGATCTGCTCTTTTCTCAGATGCGCTGTGAAATTTTGGGAATTCTGCTCCTCTGATGTTCTCTGGTTTTCCTTAGGTGTAACCAGAGGATGCTTGTTGCAGAACCAACTCATCTCCCAAATGTGCTAAGAGGAGAGTGATGAGGCTGTCAGTGCATGCTTGGATCCCCACCAGCATCATGACCACAACACCACCCTCTTCTCCTGGGTCAGGAACCTTTGGTGGGGAACTGAGGTTCAAGCCTGGTCTGTGTCCTGCTCACCCTCCTTGGGAACCCCACCTTTCCCAGCTGTCCTCAGGTGAAAGCCTGCTGGAGGAGGCGGGCAGTGACTCAGCACGGCAGCACGGGGGCTGGGGAGGCCCAGGGCCCTTTCTTCACTCCCAGGATTTCTGGCACCTCACTTTGTACTCAACCCAGCCTCTTTCATCCCAGCATCTCAAAGCCCCTTTCAAGCTGTAAGCAGCGCTAAGAGTTGGGTCATTATCTCAATTAACAGGACAAAGCTGGGGCCCAAACTGGGTGGAGGCAAGTTTTTCTTGGATTAGGCCTTGAGTCAGGTGCCCGGGGAAACCAGGGATTTCCCCATCCCCAGAATTCTGACCCAAGTTCTGTTCTGCAGGAGTCTGTTGTAGAGGGAAGCCAGATCACCAAGCTGGGCTGATTTGACTTGCCTGGGTGTCACTCCATGCTGGTGGGGAGGGGTGGGAAATGGAGGTCAAGGTCCTGCACAAGGACCTGGAGGATGGGTATGCAAGGCTGGAGTTTCCCAGAGGGCAGTGCAGGGGATGCCACCCCACCAATCATTGTTGCCAGTGGGGAACCTGCATAGCAGGAGGGAGGGGGTCCAGAAAGAGTGAACAACAGTCATCAGAGATTCTGGGACAAGACCCAGCCAGTTTAGGGGAGCGCTTCCATCCTGGGGAATCATTACTGAGGCTCCAGCTCCCGCCCTGCCCACCCCTCCCCGTTTCTTTAGCTAACTTGATCTCACTGAACTTCCCCAGTTGTTTAATGCTAAAGTATTTATCTGTAACATACTCCTGCATACCCAGCCTGAGGCCAACTAGACAGAGTTCTAAATCCTGGCTCAGGTCATTTCCTAGCTGTGCAATCTTAAGTAATCACTTTAACCTCTCTGAACTTCCATTATTTGCAGGTTCCTTGGCCTCAGTGTCTGGACTGTAGACAATGAGTCCAAGGAGATCCCACCCTATTCACACTGTAAGAGAGAGAAGTATCCCAGAGCAACTAGGACTGCTGGAGCCTTTTGCACTTCCCTGAAGGCCGCCTCTGAGTTGCTGACTCAGGGTGGAGGCCAGTCAGCTGCTGCTCTCAGCTGGTTGAGCATCTGGATAAGTAAGGAGGGAGTGTGAGGGTGGGGTGGCATGGGGAAGTCGGGGGCAGAAGAAAACCGAGGACATTGCACAAGGAAGCGTGGGGGTGGAGGAAGGTCCATTTTAATGAGACAACCAACAAGGAGACGGACTGGCCCCCTGGACAAGAAGGCTGCCCGCCCCCGGGATGCTGCTCTATGTATGCTACAGGGATCAAAGTCATCCAGAGCATCATTCCCTGGGAACAGCGTCACAGCGCTGGGCCCACTAACACCTGCACGTCTCACAGGGGGATGCTTCATGTAACTGCCTTGGTTTCCCTTATCTGCAGCCTGCCACCCATGCTTGATTCTGAAGAACCCTAATTCAGCTCAGTTGTCTTCTCCACACCTCCAGCTTTGGCTGCTGACTCAGCCCACTGAGTTGATGTCCATGGGGTTCCCATGGCTACAGGTTCTCTGCCTGGCCCATCAGTGCTAAGCATCCCTCTCTAGACCTTGGGACTCTCTCCACTTCAGCAGCCACTTCATGAGCTAATTTGCTCATCAAGTTTCTCTATGAGCAGGGCTCTCACATTGGCCCTGGGCCTTCAAATAACCATGTGTTATAGAATAGAACTGAACTCCACAGGGTTTTCTTGGTTGTAATCTTTACAGAAGTAGATCGCTAGGCCTTTCTTCTGTAGTAATGCTGAGTGGGTTCAAACCATCAACCTTTCTGTTAAGAGCCAAGTGCAGACTGCACCTAGGCCAGCAAAATGAATGTAGTGGGCCTGGTTTTCCCCCTACCCTGAACCTTTTGACATCTTAGCTCTGGATCGGCCCCACCAAGTCCTCCTGTTAGCTTTCCTAAATACTTGTCTTCTTGCTGTCAGCTACGGTTTCAAAAGAGGCTATAGAGAGACCCAGTGGGGACCAGAAGGCCCAGGTATACGTGTCAGGTCGGCCCACCCGTGGCTTTGGGTCTGTCCACAGGAGCTGTGTTTTGGGAAGAGGAGGGAGTCTGGCTGAATGGAGGCAGCTGGGAGTGTCATCTCTCCCAGTCTGGAGGACACATTAGGGTGGTGATGGATGGAGGATTCCTAAGAGGGAGGGAAAACTGGGCTTGGTATCAAAATTGTAAGGAGAAAAGAATTTGAACTTTCTTCTGGGGTTTGTGAGTGCTAGAGAATAGTTTCTTCAATATGACTTCTTTATCTGCAGTTCTTAGAGTCTCCTCTGTCTCTCTCAGCTCATATCCCCCCTACCTCCTCTCCTTCAGTTTCTGGTTTAATAATGTCTTAAGCCCTTTGTGGCCTTTGGATCTGCAAATGTCCCTCATTTTATAGATGCAAAAACCAAGATTTAAAAAGATCGGGTGATATAATTACAGACTCCCAGCCAATGATGTTAAAGCTGGAAAACTAATCAGATCCACTGCTCCAAAGCCGTAGACAAATTCCATTACACTCTGGGTTAGACATGTATGGTGTATGCATGCCCATGGTATGTGTTTGTGTGTATGTGGTATGTATGTGTGTGTGCATGTGATATGTATGTGTATGGGTATGTAGCATGTATGCATACATATGGTGAGTATATTTATGGGGTCCTTGGTATGCATGTATATGTTTGTGTGTGTAAGTATGGTAGGTAAGTGTGTGTGACTTCCAAGAAGTCCTTAGAGGAATGTTTACTAGCCTCTTATTTTTTTTTTAACATTGTATTGTGCTTTATGTAAAGATTTACATAGCAAATTAATTTTCTAGTCAACAGTTCATACACAAATTACCTTGTGACCTTGGCTGTCATTTCTGCCATGTATTTGCACTCTCCCTATTGCCTCCCTCGGTTTCCATTTTCCCTGTTCCTCCCTGGCTTCTCATTTTTGGTTTAGGGCAAATGTTGCCCTTTTGGTTGTTTCATAGCCCTGTTTATTCTTCAAGGGTGTTGTTGTTTCATAGCCCTGTTTATTACATCTCTGGTGTGGTGCTGTGGGTTAATGCACTGGACTGCAAAGTCGGTTTGAACCGCAAGGTCGGTGATTCAGGCTTTCCAGCGGCTCCTTGGAAACCCTATACAGAGAGTCACTATGGGTCGGATCCCACTTGATGGTACTTAACAACAAAAATTATGTCTCTGAAAGGTAACCTCTGGGAATGTCTTCAGTTTCAAGTTGGTAGGTTCTTAAGGGTTCCTCCAGTCTATTTCAGTCTAATAAATTTGGTCTGTCCTTTTTGGACTTTGAATTAAAAATTTTTTTTTTTACCCATTCTACATTTCTATAGAAGGAGCTCTGGTAGCGTAGTGGTTACAAGTTGAGCTGCTAATCTCAAAGTCAGCAGTTTGAAAGTACCAGTGGTTCTGTGGGAGAAAGATAAGGCTTTCTGTTCCCATAAAGATTTACAGCCTCAGAAATTCTATATAGGGTCACTATGAGTTGGAACCAACTTCATGGCATATAACAACCACCAACACCCTTCCACTTTGGTCTTGGTCAAAGTGGTCAAAAGTGGTAAGTGGGCACCATCTAATTCTTCTGGTCCCTGGTTAGTGAGAGCCCTAGTGGTTCATGTGGACTAGAGGTTACTTTTTAACTTGGATAATTTTGCATTGTTTGGATTCTTACACACATACATGCATTAAGTTTTTTCTATTAACACTTACGAACAAGAAAAGGAACTCCTGAAGTCAGGAAAACATGTTACTTAATAGTCTCTGCACTCAAAAGTTAATCATTGGTAGATTGAAATAAAAGATCCCATTTTACTTGGATTTACAATCAATGTCCATGGTAGCATCCGTCAAGAAATCTATTGATGTATTTATTAGGTAAACTAGCCTCTTTTCCCTTTCCTCTTCTCCCTTCCTTTTTCTTCCCTTTCTTTCTCTTCCTCTTTTCTCTCTATTCTCTAGGAGTTGCAATGGGCTGTCTCTACATTTTTAGGACAACCAACATCTAGCCCTGTTTTGGGGAGAGGGAAGTGACTTTGAAATTTTCACCTGGAATGGCAATCTTGAAACCAATGGTGGCTACAAGGTGAAAATATGAAACTCCAGGAAAAAAAGTCAAATGGAAAGACTAAGAGGGTCAGGGGTCCTGTGTCCTAGGCTTAACACTGCCTTTTAGGAAAATTAGGAAACCAATAGGGAAGCACACACTTGACATTCCTCAAGCTGTAATAACTGGAAAAAAACAAAACAAACTTCCAGCTTTGAGTTGCAATATTGTGAGATTCTATGGGCAAAATGTTGAGCAATACAGGAAGTATCCAAAGAAGATGGTAGGAATATACAGATTTACTGTACCAAAAAGAATTAGTTGCCATTCAACCATTTCAGGAGGTAGCATATGATTAAGAACTAATGGTACTGGAGGAAAAGGTTCAAGCTGTACTGAAGGCATTGATGAAAAAACAAGACTCCAGGAATTGACAGAATATGAGATGTTTTAATAAACTAATGCAGTCCTGGAAGTATTTACTCATCTATACCAAGAAATTTGGAATACAGCTACCTGGCCAACCAACTGAAAGGTATCCATATTTGTGCCCACTTCAAAGAAAAGTGATTCAGCAGAATGTGGGAAACATAGAACAATGCCATTATTATCACATGCAAGTAAACTTTTGCATAAGATAATTTAAAATGGTTGTAGCAGTGCATAAACAGAATTGGCAGATATTAAGTGGATTCAGAAGAGGATGTAGACTGAGGGATATCATCGCTGATGTCAGATGGATCGTGACTGAAAGCAGAGATTACCAAGCAGATGCTTACCTGTGTTTCATTGACTATGCAAAGGCATTCAACTGTGTGGATAGTGACAAAGTATGAATAACATTGCAAAGTATGAGAATTCCAAAACACTTAATTGTGCTCGTGGGGAACCTATATATAGGTCAAGAGGTACTTGCTTAAACAGAGCAAGAGAATATTGAGTGAGTTAAAATCAAGAGAGGTGTGTGTCATAGATTAAATTATACCCTTCCAGAGTATGTGTCAATTTGGCTGGGCCCTGGTTCTCCATGGTTTGACAGTTTTGTGATGATTCCCATGCTGTGATCTAATGTGATAAACCGATAAAAGGATTCAGAGTGGGCAGCAATGCCCTTAATCCCATCTCAACCCCTATCCAATGTAAGAGAGGTTCCCAGGGGAGGGCCTGCAGCATCTTTTATCTTACAAAGGTCAAAGGAGAGAGCGTTTTGCCCTAGGATCAGTACTGGACTTTGAACGATAGGGCAGCGGTTCAAACCCACCAGTTGCTCATTGGAAATCCTGTACAGGGTTGCTATGAGTCAGAACCAACTCAATGGTACTCAGTAACAACAACAAATTATCTCTAAGAAAAAAGAACCAGGAGTGGAATGTGTCCTTTGGACTGGGTCCCTACACTGTGAAGCTTCTAGATCCACGATGCATAGAGATCTCCAAGGAACGTTGGGCCTACCTATAGATGCTGAAAGGAGGCAAAGCTATTTCCCCAGAGTCAAAGAGCAAAACCCTTAGCAAGAGTCCGCACTGTGAATTTGGACTTCTAGTCTCTTAAACTGTAAGAGAATAAATTGTCTGTTGTTCAAGGCATCTGCTTGTGGTATTTCTGTTACAGCAGCACTAGAGAACCAAAGACAGAATTCATCAGGTCTATATCCTTTCATCCAATCTATTCAATCTGTATGCTGAGCAAATAATTCGAGAAACTGGACTAATGAAGAACGAGAGGCATCAGGATTGGGAGGAAGAGTCCTTAACAATACGAGACACACGAGACATACAGATGACCCAACCTTGCTTGTTGAGACTGAAGAGGACTTGAAGCACTTACTTATGATAATCAAAGACCATAGCCTTCAGTATGGATTCCTGGCGTGGCACTGTAGGATAAGCAATGGACTGTGAACCACAAAGTTGGCAGTTCAAACCCACTAGTCACTCCTTGGAAACCTTGTGCAGGGCTGCTGTGAGTCGGAACTGACTTGACGGCACTGAAAAACAACATAAAGAGAGAGAGAAAAAAATTTCACAACTGGGCCAATAAGCAACTTCATGATAAACAGAGAAAATATTAAAGTAGTCAAAGATTTTGATTTACCTGGATCTACGGTTAACACCCATGGGAGCAGTAGTCAAAAAATCAAACATATTTATTGCATTGGGCAAGTCTGCTGCAAAAGTCCTCTTTAGAGTGCTAAAAAGCAAAGATGCCACTTTGAATACTAAGGTGTGCCTGATCAAAGCCGTGATATTTTCACTGGTCTCATCTGAGGAGTTCTGGTGGAGCTTTAGGATAACCACAAGGTTGACAGTCTAAACCCACCAGCTGCTCCATGGGAAAAAGATGAGGCTGTCACCTCCCATAAAGATTTACAGCCTTGGAAACCCTATACAGGGTTGCTATGAGTCAGAATCAGCTCAGTGGCTGTAGGTTTGGTTAGTTTGGTTCATATGCATGTGAAAGCTCAACAATGAACAAGGAATAATGAAAAAGAATTAATGAATTATGATCCTGGCCAAGAATATACCATGAACTATCAGAGAACAAGCAAATCTATCTTGTAAGAAGTACAGTCAGAATGCTTCTTTGAAGTGAGAACGGTGAGACTTTGTCTCACGTACTTTGGTCTTGTTATCTGGAGTTGGCAGTACTTGGAGAAGGACATCATGCTTGGTAAAGTATGTTGTTGTTGTTGTTGTTAAGTGCCATCAAGTTGGTTCTGACCCATAGTGACCCTGTATAGGGTTTCCAAGGAGTGACTGGTGAGCTTGAACCACCGATCTTGTAGTTCAAACGGCTTTGCAGTCTGGCGCATTAACCCACAGCACCATACCAGGATTCCTGGTAATGTATAGGGTCAGAGAAAAATATGAAGACCCTCAGTGATCTGGACTGATACAGTGACTGTAACAACAGGCTTAAATTTAGCTATGTTTATGAGGATGCCGCAGGATCAATTAGTGTTTTGTTCTGTTGTACGGCATGTCACCATGAATTGGAAGTGACTTGATGGCATCTAACAACAACAGTCCCAGGGAAGCCTCTGAACTGCATTTCCCTTTACTGTACTGGACAACAATACTACCAACCTCCCAGGAGAGTTGGATTAGAAGACACAATGTATGTGAAAATTATTGGTAAATTATAAAGGGTCAAGTCATTAATATTGTCAACAGCTATTTTTGTTGTTGTTAAGTGCCAATCCATAGCAACCTTGCAGTTCAAACCGACTTTGCAGTCCAGCATATTAGCCCACAATGCCACACCAGGACTCCATGTCAACTGGGAGACTAAGAAATGTCTGGGTGCATCTCCCCTAGCATTTCAGTGATGATACCAAGAGGACAGCATCTATTCCTCACACATACAACCTTCCTTACCCCCTGATGCCCTACCCTGCCAGACACAAAATCTAGGTATAGGTGAACCATTCTGGTGGGAAAATATTATTTTGGAAGAATGAACTAACTCCCTGGTTGCCACCCCATTTTTCATCAGGGGGATATTAGGAATTAGGAAGAATCTAATTAGACTCATTCCAGATGCTGAGAACACTTAACAACAAACGTACTGACTGGTACTATAAGCCAAGCTCAGGAACAGTAGTGTTTCTTAGATGAACTAATGCTGAAATTAATGTTTTATAAGGGGCAAGGTCAATGACAAACTAAGAGGAGAAATAGCGCTTCCTTATATGAGATCGATGTGAGTTAATGTGCTGGACTGCAATGTCAGTTTGAACCATAAGGTCGTTGGTTCAAGTTCACCAGCTGCTTCTTGGAAACCCTATATAGGGTCGCTATGAGTTGGAATCGACTTGACAGCACTTCACAATAACCACTGTATTGACTCTGGGAAAACAACAAATACTCACCTTGCATAGATATGTGCTCACTTCTGGGTTAGTGATGACATTAGCCATAACTCTCCTGGTGGTTTCCAAAAGGAAAGTCTCCACAAACATCTTGTAGGACCTCCTGACTTTCTGTAAGAAGTGAGTGATGAGATAAGGACACTGGTCCAGGGAACTTGAGAGTAAAGATGAAAAGAGAGGGAGACAAAGAGGTATGCAGGGAACGAGAGACAGAACTCTGAAGACCAATGTCTGTTGGACTATCTTTCTTTCTTTGTTGGTACTTGGAGTTGAGCAAATTAAATAAAGTTTCCCCTTCCTGCCCAATGTTGTACTGCTCTGTTCACATCTACTGGATCCTTGAGTGAAATGAACAAACTAATTTTGCATATCACCATTTTAGTTTTCTATGTAAGGAGCTCTGGTAGCGTAGTGGTTACGAATCGGGCTGCGAACTGCAAGGTCAGCAGTTCGAAACTACCAGCTGCTCTGCGGGAGAAAGATGAGGCTTTCTGCTCCCGTAAAGACTTACAGCCTCGGAAACCCTGTACAGGGTCGCTATGAGTCGGAATCGACTCCACGGCACATAACAACAACAACAACATGTTTAGTCTGGAGTTCTGGTCTGGTGAGATCCACAAGGCCACTCACAGGTTAGCAAGGGATAACTTTAGAGAAACCTGAGCTTCATCGTATGTTTAGGGTCTAGACATAAATATTCCTGAAAACTCACTCTGCCTGTAGTACTTGAGTTGGATAGAAACCCAACAAGTCATTTTGTCTGTCTTACTAATGTTTTTCTTTTAAACTGTGATAAAAATATTTATACAGAAGACATTTGTCATTTCAATTTTTTTATGTGTACAGATCTGTGACATCAATTATGTTGCATAACAATCACTTCTCACTATCTGTTCCCAATTTTTTTTTTCATCGCTCTTCACAGAAACTCAACTTCCTTTACGCAATAGCATTTCCTCTCCCCACTTCTTCACCTGGCCCTGGAAACCACTAATAAACTCTGGTCTCTGTGCATTAGCCTTTTCTAGGTATTTCATTTAAGAGGGGTCATACAATACTTGTCCTTTTGTGTCTGATCTCTTTCACTCAGCATAATGTTTTCAAGGTTCATTTATGTTGTGGAATGTATCAGAACTTCATTTCTCCTTATGACTAGTATTCCATTGTATGTAGGTACCACATTTTGTTTATCCATTCATCTGTTGGTGAACATTTGGATTGTTTCCTCTTATTGGTTATTGTGAATGGTATTGCAATGAATATTCGAATCCCTGCTTTCTAATCAATTTCTAGAAGTGGAATTGTGGTGACGTAGGATAAGCACTCGAGAGTTCAAACTCATCCGCCCCTCCTTGAGGACCCTATACAGAGTCGCTATGAGTCAGAACCAACTTGACGACATTTAACAACAGCAACAGTGGTATGACAAGGAGCCTGATGACACATTGGTTAAGTGCTTGACTGATAACTGAAAGGTTGGTGGTTCGAACTCACCAGCTACTCACTGGAATGAATATGTGGCCGTCTGCTTCCATAAATATATACAGCCTTGGTAATCCTACAGGCCAGTTCTACTCTGTCTTATGAATTCCTGATGTGGCACTGTAGGATCAGCACTGGACTGCAAACCACAAGTCTGGCTGTTCAAACCTACCAGCTGCTCCTTGGAAATGCTATACAGGGTTGTTATGAATAGGCACCAACTCGATGGCACTTTACAATAACAACTTACTTGTCTTAAAGAGTAGCTAGGAGTCAGAATTGACTCAACAGCAGTGGGCTGAGTTCTTTTGGTTTATGATACTGCAGGACTGACTAAATTTTAATACGTAGTCAGACTACAATTCACCTGTATCTCCAGGGATCAAGATCCTACATATATAGTCTTCCATCCCCTTCCCATCCATAAAAGATGAGTAAAACAGTGTTTTATCCTTGAACACATGTTTTTTTTTTTCTTTCTTTCTTCTTTTTTTAGGGATCCCAATGCCTAACTAGCAGGTGTATTTTCTACATATCTAATCTAACCTAATGTCTAATTTGTAATGTTTAACCTAAATTTATCATATTGTAAATAAAGATATGGAGAAAAGAGTGTCATTCATTCATTCATTCATGGACACATGAATGCATTCCACAGATTTGCTTGTGTGTGTCACCTCTTTTGGGTGTGCTAGAAGATACCCCTCTATTTTGTACATGCACTGACCTTCCATGCTCACTGGGTACACTCTAAGGCTGGCAGATAGGCCAGCATTAAAAATGTGCTCAAGAAAGGCTCATTTGTAACTACATATTTGGGCAACACGGAATTCACACAACTACTTCCATTTAAGGATCTCAAAATACCTAAGAGCACGACCGGTTCCCAGAGAGTGCAACTGTATGTTAAGGGTTTCATCCCAGCTGGCAAAGGGCAGGTCCCAGAATTCCTAGTTTTTTTTTTTTTGCCATAAAACCTTTTCTAAAGGAGCAGGGAGGCAAGGTTGGCCTCTTGTGCCTCTGTCTTAACCTGCCCCTTTCCCTTTCCTGGAGTTCCAGCTCCTCCCTTGGGATCCTTTCAGCTTCCACACCTTCTTCTGAAGGTGAAGAGGGGAGGATGAACTCTCTTGATTCATTAAAGAGGGGTAGCTGGTTGCTGGGCTAGTGGGGGAGGAGAAGGGAGAAGGAGGGGTTCTTTAGGTTGGGAATGATCTAGAGCCCTCATTAATGTCTGACACCTCCAATAAAAGCTGCATCTTCCCCAAAAGTGATTTTAAAAAATCCTAGACTCTTTGAAGCATGGTGTTTAACTGCCATTCCTTCCACACATTTTAATAGGAAACCAAGCCCCTTGGCTTGCTCATGGGGCTCCCACCTGGGGTGACTGCCCTCTTCCAAACACTTGAGGTCCCTGTACAGAGATCCTTGAGGTTCCTTGCAATGGGTATGAAAGGGAGCGGGCTATATCCCCAGGGGCTATAACTATGTTGAAAACGGGGGTGTGTGGACTGGAATGGGTCAGAGTCAGAAGAGGGGAGAGCTGGAAGGTGGATGGAGTTGAGAAATGTAGTTATTTTTCTAGACCAGCTCCTTCTCTTTTTGTCCATTTAACTAAAAATGTAATGCATGTTCTTGTTGTGTACTGCCAAGGTGATTCTGACTTATAGTGACCATGCTAAAATAAAAAATAAAATAAAATAAAAAATGTAATGAAAAGCCAGTCTCCCTTGACTGTCTCCCAACCTGGAGGCAGATACTATTAATAGCTTTTTCTGTATCACTCAGAAATTTTAGTATGTGTGATACGCCTCTTTCTTTTTTTCCATAAATGTTATGTGTATGTGTGTGTGTTAGGTACCATTGAATCAGGGCCAATTCACAGCGATCTAGAACAAAATAATGCTCAGTCCTGCGCCATCCTCACAATTGTTATGGTTGAGCCCTTTGCTGCTGCTACTGTATCAATCCGTCTTTTTGGTGGTCTTCCTCTTTTTCTCTGACCCTCCACTTTATCAAGCATGATGTTTTTTTCTAGGGACTGGTTTCTCCTGACAACCTGTTCAAAGCACTAGAGATACTTCTAAGGAGTACTCTGGTTATACTTCCAAGAGAAAGTTGTTTGTTCCTCTGGCAGTCCATGGTACTTTGAATATTCTTCACCAACATTATAATTCAAATGCATGAATTCTTTCATGGTCTTCCTTATTCATTGTCCAACTTTCACAGCATATGAGGCAATTAAAAATACTATTATCTTGGGTTAGGCACACCTTGGTCCTCAAACTGACATCTTATCTTTTGGACATTTTAAAGAGTTTTATTTATTTATTTATTTATTTTTGTGTGTGTGTGTGTGAGATTTGCCTCATGCAATACGTTATTTGATTTCTTGACTGCTGCTTCCATGAGTGTTGACTGTGGATCCAAACAAAATTAGTCTTTGACAACTTCAATCTTTTCTGTTTATCATGAAAATGGAAATCTTCACAACTGGACCAATAAATGACATCATGATTGTTATTTATTGGTCCAATTGTGAAGATTTTCATTTTCTTTACATTGAGGTACAATCCATACTGAAGGCTGTAGTTTTTGTTTGTAGTCATCAATAAGTATTTCAAGTTCTCTTTGCTTCTAGCAAACAAAGTTGCAGCATCTGCATATCACAGGTTGTTAATGAGTTTTCCTCCAATCCTGAAGCCACATTCTTCTTCATATAATCCAGTTTCTCGGATTATTTGCTCAGCACGTAGATTGAATAAATATGGTTAAAGGATATAACCCTGACACACATCTGGCCTGATTTTCAATATCTCCTTGTTCCATTAGAACAACTGCCTCTTGGTCTATGTACAGGTTCTTGATGAGAACAATGAACTTTTCTGGAATTCCCACTCTTCGCAATGTTATTCATGGTTTGTCATGCTCCACATAGTCAAATACCATTGCATAGTAAATAAAGCACAAGTAAGCATCTTTCTGATAGTCTCTGCTTTCAGAGATCCATCTGACATCATATACTTTGTTCCATGTCCTCTTCTAAATCTGGCTTGAATTTCTGGCAGTTCCTTGGTGATGTACTGATGCAACCTGTTTTATTTTTATAATAATAGGAATTTAGAACATATGTTCCTAATTTATATTTTGTTGTTGTTAGGTGCCATCGAGTCAGTACCGACTTATAGCGACCCTATGTACAACAGAATGAAACACTGCCCAGTCCTAGGCCAACCGCACAATTGTTGCCACGCTTGAGTCCATTGATGTTGCCACTTTGCCAATCCATCTTGCTGGGGGTCTTCCTCTTTTTCTCTGACCCTCCACCTTACCAAACATGATATTCTTCTCTAGTGACTGGTCCCTCCTGACAACATATCTGAAGTATGAGAGATGAAGTTTGGCCATCCTGGCCTCCAAGGAACACTCTGGCTACACTTGTTCCCACACAGATCTATTATATTATAATATTGTTGTTAAGTACCATGGAGTTGGTTCTGACTCACAGTGACCCTGCACAGGGTTTCTGAGGCTTTAACTCTTTATGGGAGCAGAAAGCTTTATCTTTCTCCTGCAGAACAGCTGGTAGTTTTGAACTGCCGACCTTGAGGTTAGCAGCCCGATTCATAACCACTACGCTACCAGAGCTCCTTTATAATAGGAATATAATAGGAATTTATAATATAATTGTTTTTGTTGTTAAGTGCCATCAAATAGGTTCTGACTCACAGCGCCTCTGTATAGGGTTTCTGAGGAGCAGCTGGTGAGTTTGAACCACTGATCTTGTAGTTCACACTGACCTTACGATCAAGTGCATTATTCTGCAGTGCCACACAAGGACTCCTTTAAGAGGAATATATAATAGGAATAATATGACAGGAACATACTATACACACTATAGAGTCCATCCTCCAGATTTAGGGTGTTCTCAGTCTTTTGTTTAAGAGCCCTGGTGATGAAGGGTTAAGTTCTTGGCTGTAACCCAAAGTTTGGCAGTTCGAACCAACTGGCTACTCCACTGGAGAAAAACATGGCAGTCTGCTTCCGTAAAGATGATAGCCTTGCCAACAAAGTTCTACTTTGTCCTGTAGGGCCATTATGAGCTGGACTTCACTTGATGGCAATAGGTGTGGTCAATCTTTTGTTATTGCAAACATAGCTGCAATAGACATGCTTACATGTACACACCTATATGAATAGAATGGAAGGATCTGTTTCTAGAAGAAACGCTGTGGAGCCAGAGAGATGTACCTTAAGTTTGATAGATATTTTCCAGGTTATTTTCTGACTGACCAAGATGGTCTTCAAGGGGAAAGAATCAGGGTGGGAGAATTGATTTCTAACCATTCCAACTCCCCTGCCTATAGTCCTTCACATAGAAACGTAAAGCAATGGTGGGGGCAATCCTCCCATGGGGGATTAAAAGATCGTCTCTGACTTTGAGCTGAACATTACTAATGGGGTTGCATTCTCTGAGCACCAATGAGCTGAGAAAGAACTAAGAGGGCCAGGAGATGCCAGGCTAACTCCTGTGCAGAACAGGGCTGCCAGCTGTTCCAAGGAACTGTATAGGCTTCCCAGCTCTGCTCACCAAACTGGGCTCGTGGTTTTCACATTCCAGAGTCTTTTGCAGCCAATATTTCCTTCTATTTCAGCTGTTGTTAGTCGGACGAGGAAACAGACCCAGAGAGGCTGTGTGATAGAGTAATCATGAAAAGTCCCTACTTCACGAATCAGGGGTTTAGTGCGTCAGCCTGAACCTTGAGGTCAGGCAGTTGTGTGGCCTTGGGACTATATTGAAAGGTCTGTAAAGACTTATTCAAGTTCCTCACCGTCCATGGGTGGGATGTGATGAGTGCCCAAGGCCCTGCAGTTTGATTGGAGGTGAGCTGGGATTGGACATAGCCCAGAATATCTATCCACTCGTGATTCGATGGGTCAGTGGTGGTCACCCCAATGTGCTGCTCCAGTCTGGACCCTGACCTAACATGACTCCTGAAGAGAGAGTCAAAGGTCTCTCTCCTTAGAGCAATGGCACATCCTCCCAGCATTCTCAGGCAGGAGAAAACACAATAATGTCTGGAGCAGATGGAGATTGTTTCAGACCTCTAGGGAAGAGGTTCTCCATCCTGCCCCTTCCAGAAGTACTGTGGGGAAGGCCTCTGCCCCATTAAAGCCCCTAAACCCTGTGCCATCTGCCCCCTTAAAACCAACCAATCTCAAGTCTGATTCTTCAGATGAGTTGGAGACATAATCAAAGCCAGACCCCTCTCAGACCTCCTCCTGTCTTACTGGTTTGCTAACAGCCTTCAGCCATTCTGGTTCCAGGCCTCCTTAACCCCTTCATTCCTGGCTTCCTCTTCCTCCCTAGAATCTCTGCTCTGCTACCCTTCAACTCCCTGGAGTAAGGTCAATCAGAGAAGACCATCCTCAAATCAAGTATGACGTCATAGGAGAATCACCAGGAGAATTGAGTTCTTCTCCCGGTGCCCCCACTAACTGTTGTGTGGCTTTAGGCAATTCATTGAACTGTTCTTGTTTCTTATTAAGATTCATACTACAATCCCAAACAAAAACCCAAACCCACTGCCACTGAGTCAATTCCCACTCACAGTGGCCCCATACAGGGTTTCTGAGACTGCAAATATTTATGGGAGCAGATAGCCTCATCTTTCTCATAAGGAACAGATGGTGGGTTTGAACTGCCAACCTTGCATCTAGCAGCCCAAGGCCTTATCCATAGGACTCCTTAGTTCACAAAATGTTTTTACCTACGTGGTCTCATTTAATCTTTCAAAAGGAGATTAAATTCATTCCCTTTCCCCTTCCATCCCTTTCAGTTGTTTTAAAAAGTTGTTTAGTTGGTGCCAACTCATAGTGACACTGTTTCCAAGAAGCAGCTAGTGGATTTGAACTGCCAACCTTGTGGTTAGCAGCCCAGTGTTTATCCTACAGTGCTTATCCTTAGCCACACTAGGACTCCAGTCCTGTTGTTGTTAAGTCCCGTCGAATTGATTCTGACCCATAGTGACCCTGTGTAGGGTTTCTGAGGAGCAGCTGGTGAGCTTGAACCGCCGACCTTGCAGTGCAAACGGCATTGCAGTCTGGTGCATTAACCCATAGCGCCACACCAGGACTCACCTATCCTCTTAGCCACTAACAAATCTTGGCCTCTATATCTTTGCCTATTTCATTTAAATGGGAACATATTATATTTGTCTTTTTGTGACAAGCTCCTTTCACTTAGCATAATGCTAAGCAGAGTGCTGGTAGCTCTGGAAAATAAGTTGTTGTTAAGTACCGTGGAGTCAGTTCCGACTCATAGTGACCCTGCACAGGGTTTCTGAGGCTGTATATCTTTACAGGAGTAGAAAGCCTCATCTCTCTCCCGCAGAACAGCTGGTAGTTTTGAACTGCCGACCTTGAGGTTAGCAGCCCGATTCATAACCACTACGCTACCAGAGTTCCTTAAACCAAAGCCTACAGCACCCGGTATCCCCAGGCGGTCTCCCATCCAAGTACTAACCAGGCCTGACCCTGCTTAGCTTCCGAGATCAGACGAGATCGAGAGCATTCAGGGTGGACTGCTAACCACAAGGTTGGTAGTTCAAACCCACCAGCTGCTCCATGGCAGAAAGATGAGGCTTTCTGTTTGTGTAAAGATTTATAGCTTCAGAAACCCTATACAAAGTTGACAGCACATAACAACATGGCCTTCATGAGACAGTCATGAGAATGAGGGTCTTATATATCATTAAACCATCCAGAGGATGCTTTTCCTTGGCCAGGCTGGGGTGGCTTCCAGAAACAGGAAGCAGGGAGCCCACACCACAGGAGGACGCAGGATCTCCTAGAAGCTCCTTTCACCATGAATCTCAGTGAATGGGATTCCTGAGGAGAGAGAAAGGTGGTGAGGGAACTTGGAAGAATCAGAGAAGGAGCGAGGGAGGTGTCTATCCGATTACAGCACATGGAAAGCTGTGTGACAGCCCTTTGGGTTTCCAGGAATGGGGGCAGGGCTTCCCCAAAGACAAAGCAGGAGGAAACAGGCTAATCAGTAGCAGAGGTGACTTACGCCAGACTCTGGGAGGCCAAGTCAAAGGAAGCAGGGGCCTTGAGTTGAGCAGGGACATGGGGACACCCTGTGGTAAGAGTGAGGAACTACAGTTTGGCTCCCTAAGAGACAACCAAACCCAAACCCTATTGGCCTGTTCTGACTCATAGTGACCCTATAGGCAGAGTAGAACTACGCCTCAGGGTTTCCCAGACTGTAAATCTTTGTGGGACCAGACAGCCTCATCTTTCTCCCACAGACCATCTGCTGACCTTGTGATTAGCAGCCCAATGCTTAACCCACTAAGCCACCACTAAAGGAGCTCTGGTAGCGTAGTGGTTACGAATCGGGCTGCGAACCTTAAGGTCAGCAGTTCGAAACTACCAGCCGCTCCGCGGGAGAAAGATGAGGCTTTCTACTCCCGTAAAGATTTACACCCTCGGAAACCCTGTACAGGGTCGCTATGGGTCGGAACCGACTCGACGGCACTTAACAACAACAACAAAGAGGTGATGGGAAAAAAACGAGAATGAGTCTTATTTGATTTCCTATCAGTGCTAGGCAGGGTCTTTTGATATATAATTTACTCTTCATGACAATTCTTGGAGGCAGATATCTTAATGCCTCCTTCAGGCTCTGAAACTGTCCATATTCTAGCTCTACCACTTATCAGATGTGTGACCTGGACAAGTTACACAACCTCTCTGAACCTCAGGTTTCTCATCTGTTAAATGGGATACTTTATATGGTTGTTGTAGGGTGAGGTCAGGTGCTTTTCTCAGGATCTTGCATGCATAAAGAGTCAAATAAATGCTGGCCATTTGTAGAGAGGTTACCTCTTACCCAATGTCACCTAGCTAGTAAGGACCTCTACAGCAGGAATTTGAACCTAGGTTTCTATAACCATGAATGTGATTTCCCTGCTCCCTCACAAAAGACAGAGACTGTCAGACTGTTGGATGTGTCCACTCCAAAACAACAACAATAAAACCCACTGACACTGAGTTGATGCCACTGAGCTTTATAGTGGCCATGTTTGCTCCTGAGATGCAGAAGGTATGTGGGGCGAGAATGCTGATTGGACACCTCTGGAGATCCGACAAGCCTTGTTCTGGCCAATGAGAGAGCATGATTTCTGGAAGATGGAATGAATTGTTGGCTCTCACATTTCTCTTCTCTGTCCCTTTCCCTCTATCTCTTTAGGACTAGGCGCCTAGAAGAGACGCAGGGTGCTTCTATTTCATTTTAAAGAGTAGATCACAGTCTTGGCGAACCCAAGTGATGTGGACAAGCTAAGAGTCGCTCCAGGACCGATTTCTCCATGTTTCAGTCCAGGCACTGCTTAACCACATCAGTTCCAGAATAGGGATTGGGCCAGACCCTCAGCAAGGAGGTATATGTGGGTGCATTTACTCCCCAAGGCCTCTCAGATGTTGCCCCTTCTGCTTATGCTGTGACCCTGGCCTCCCCTTCCCCCTGTCCTGCCAGGCTACTAAGGGACTTACCTGCTTACCTATTAGAAATGCAGCTCTCCTGAGTATAGGCTCTCACTGTTAGGGGTGGGAGGGTAATGTGGCCTGTGTATCTGGGAGCCCACTCTGGTTTTCCTGCTGTGTTCAGGAGAGCTGCCCTCATCACTTCCCCTAGTCTCTCCCTTCTACCCTGAGAGGGACAGCAGGGTTGTCCTTTCCTCCGCTGGACCCAGTGGTACAGAATAAGCAGCTATTGGCCAGATCTTAGCTTGACTAAGGTCCCTGGGATGGAGGTGTGGCCTTACGACTATGCTGGGATCCTGTCTCTAAGAACCAGGGTGAAACCTTCCTTTGGAACATGCTAGAACCAGTTAGAGGAGACCAGAATCCCAGACACAGTACTTTAGATCTCAGGCTCCAACTACTTTCTTTGCTTCCCCCGTGCCTGGGACCTCCACAATCAGTCACTGGCGGATCTGCTCTGCACATGGACCTGTTTGTGCTCATCTGTTATGGATAAGGGATTCCAGGACATGGCCACAGTATGCCTGCCCACCTGAAACTGTCCAGGCTGAGCTGTAGGACATCTGTCCAGGCAACTCACAGTTGGTCATGTAGGCCTTGCTTAATTCTTGGCTCTTACAATTGGGGGCTAAACCCCAGCCTTTCTTGGGGCCAACTCCAAGTTCTGTGGGCCTCCCCCAGCATCCTGCCTTCTCCACCTGTAGGCCCTGCACTATGGGCTTGCTGAAGGTGCTCATAAAGACTGAGTCTTTACTGGTGCTGGTCTTTACTGTTGGGCTGACTGGTGTGGTTATGGGGGAGATGGGTAATAATAACAAATCCAGTGTTTATTGTGACTCTCCCTTGTGCCATTAGCGGAACATCCATTATCTCTCAAAACAACATGATGTTGTTGTTGTTGTGTGCTGTCGAGTCAGTTCTGACTCATAGCGATCCTGTATAGGGTATCTGGAACCCCTGGTAGGGCGCTGTTAAATCAGCAATGAAAGTGAACCGCAAGGTTGGCAGTTCAAACCCACCAGCTACTCCTTACAAACCCTACACAGGGTCGCTATGAGTCTAAACCAAATGGATAGTACTTAACAACAGCATGATTTATCTGAGAATTGGTTGGTGAGTTTGAACCGCCAATCTTGCAGTTCAAACTGACCATGCAGTCCATTGCTTATCTCACAGTGCCACATTTCTTCCATTTTACAGAGGCGGAAACAGACACAGAATTGAGTGATTTGCCCAAAGTTTGCATAGAAAACGAGTGAGGAAAGATTTGTACCCAGCACCCCCATTCCACAACCCATATTCATCAGCATCACAGCCTACCACCTGTGTCAGGGGTAGGACCATTGGGACTGAAGGGTCAGTGGAGGGAGAGGGAGGCTTGGTGCCTTAGGATTTGGGGGTGGCCTTTGAGGAGGGAAAGCAGTGTTGCTGGGGACACCTGTGTGAGGTTGAGCACTGTTGGTCCAATGGGTTTAGAGGCTGCACAGTTCTACCACCCAGAGCAGTGTTTCCATCTGTGGACATGGCTCATGGGTGTCAACAAGATAGACACTTCTCATCCTCCAGATGGCAGCCAGGGGTCCTGGAACATCTGCCACTCCTTCTCCCAGTATACCCTGAGGCTGAAAGCAACCATCTGATGTTATCATTTCACTTCACTGTGCCACACAAGTTTATCATTTCCCCATATGCCATGCCGAGAAAATGATCGGGAAGCTCTGCCTCCCAGCAACCCTTTCAGACACTAGTTCAGTGAACAGAGCTGCTCTCCTGTTGTTGTTGTTATGTGCCATGGAGTTGGTTCTGACTCATAGCGACCCTTCACAGGGTTTCCGAGGCTGTCAATCTTTATGGGAGCAGAAAGCCTCATCTTTCTCCTGCGGAACAGCTGGTAGTTTCGAACTGCTGACCCTGAGGTTAGTAGCCCGATTTGTAACCACTACGCTACCAGAGCTGCTCTCCCAGTGGCTACTATCTCCACTGTTTACACCCGGCCAGGCACAGACAAGCCTACACCTTGTTGGACTGCTTGGATGCTCTGTGGGTAGGTGGGAGCTAGGTCTGTCGGTTGGGGTGAGCTCCCCATCTAAAGTCCATAAAGCTCAGAGGATGCCACTGAGACGCTCATCTCATCCCTTAAGCCACTGCTCACTGTGAACCTAGGCAGGTCGCTTCTCTGGAACCCCTGTTTCCTCACTGGGAAAATGACAATAAAACATGCCCACCTTCGAGGGCACTGGTGAACATTACGTGAATTTCTCTGCTCATCTATCAAGCCTTTATTGAAGGCCTGGTGTAAGAGATGGGAACAGATTTAATACTACACAGTGCCTGCCCTCCATTAGGGGAGGGTCTCAAGGACAAGGACATAAACACATAGGACCCGGCAACTGTAAGTGACAGCTAGCTGCACATCACCGTAGATCAACAACAGCTTTCATCTTTCTGATGGCCAGCTGGACCTGGATTTCAGAGCAGCTCTCTGTGTCCTTGCTCTGGTTGGTCCTTCCCCTCAACATGCCACAGAACCTTCTGGAGCTAAGGCCCCAGATGCTCACCAATCATCAAACTCAGGTCCCATATTCCTCCCCTGCGAGGAATCTGAGGGCGGACATAAAGCCCATACCTGCTTTGGGCATGAAACAGGCCTTTGTGGTGGGCTGGGAGCAGCCATCAAAGCCGAGCGAGCTGGGGCAGGTCTGGGAGCGCTTGAGAGCCTTGGGGCCGCTTGCTTCCCATAGCTCCCACGCCCGCGGATCCGCCTCCGCCACCGCCCCGGCTCAGGACAGCCACATGGGGGCGCCGGCTCATCCTCTCTGCGTCCTCTCGCATTTCTGCCTGCTCTTTTGCTCCCATTATTCCAGGGACAGATTACCCAATAAGCAATGTAAGCAAGTGCTTTAGGCATCAACAAAACTGAGGCACCGGATGTACAAAGCAAAGACCCATAGATGCCAAGAGACAGGACATAAAGAAAAGTGAGCACTGTAGTGGAAGGGAAGTGACAGGGCACTAAATAAAACTGATACCAGCTTTATTGCATGTGAGAAAGTGCTGATCAGAAATAAATTCACGCAGGTTCAGAGGGGACCAGCGTATGAAGTTATTTAAACTATGAGGCCCCTGCCACTTCAACACCTTCATTGATCTCTCCTGTGTAATTGAAACTCCTTATTTCAGCAGGTCTCTTGGGAGTATGCTTTTTTCTTTCTAATGAACAGGAAGTGGGGTGGACTGTTGAGTCTAACTCTTGCTACATTCACCCAGGGTGTAACTGGATCCAACAGGAGCGGTTACTGAGCAAGGATGGATTATATTAATAGATAACAGATCCATTTTTGAGAAAGCTGTCTGTACATTCACGTTAATTGATTCAGAACCTCCTCTTTGCGATGACACAAACTCAAGTATGTTCTTGCGCAGGTCCTGGTAAAACAACAAACAGAAACTCTAGTCCCGGATGACGCACAAAAGCTAGGAAACTCAAAAAAGCCCATTATTGCAATTAATTCAATTAAGTTACCTTTTTACGTACAGAGTTATGTCCTAATTTTTGTAAACAATTGTATTTATAACTTTAACTTTTAAATATGTTTAGCATACAGGTGGGTCCAATCTGTCATACATTTAATATAATACTAACATGGGTAAGAATTTAATATAATATTGAAATAGCATATGTCCAAAACAACTGGAAGTATTCATATTTATCTAATATGAAAAATTTAGATTTATGTATCAAGTGACTTTTGTTTTTTATTGCTTGTTGTATGGGGTATAGCGCTTGATATTATTCTCTATATGCTAACAAATGAGGTATTATGCACATTAAGAGGATGCAAAAGTCAATATTTATCTTGCAAAATATGTTTCTGTTTTGCATCGGTGGATGTGTTTCTAAATTCATCTTCCAAGAAAGCAACATAGGGCATTTATCAGAAAATTGCTTTTATATTTTATCAGCATATTTCCATATCTCCATGTAAGGAAATTGAAACAATTCCTTGAGGAGACAAGTTAAATGAATTTTTGGATAATCAAAATTATATAAATATATTTTATTTTCCATTTCCCTTCAGACTGACTTTCTTTTAAGTAATTGATTGGTGTTGTTATGATTCACAATTCAAGCTTGTTCATTGAGAAGTGGTACTATTGTTACGGCAATTATGTAAGTATCTCCAAATGTGAGAGTTGAACAATTCCATAAAGAAAATGCACATTTTTATAAACTTTGCATATGATGACAATTACATTTTCCTTTTTATTTTGGACCTGTCAGGTATAACCTCATATTTAGTTCTCTCTCAGTGATTACAGAAGAATGTGTCAGTAGTATTATAATCACATGACTTGTGATGTATCTGGTCCTGTTCTGTGCAAAGCAACCAAAATGCATCATCTTTAGGTTGAGCAAACCCTTATATTTTATTACCCTCTTTATGATCGCGCTCGCTCCTATTTGGTACCAGCAGTAGTCCAATGAGTGGTGAAGACTGAGTATCGAGGGATAGAAAGTGCAGAGTTTTAAAGTATTATCTTGAGATGAAAAACACTCCTGAAGATCTGTGGTGGGCTCACCAACAAACATTGTATGATCAAAGAATGAAGTTTATTTCTGACTAACTTGTAAGTACTATTTCTTTTGACTATCTCAGACCCAAAGAACAAAATGACATGTTCCAAAGATTTGTTTTACACTTACTAATTTTCAAATATAAATTTTTGGGTTAACTTACAAATTCAAATATAAATTTTATTTAACTAATTTTACTTCTTTAAAAAATTTAAACTCTTTAAATTTATTTGCTATGGTAAAACCAAATTTTAAAACTGACAATTTGATATCCAGGTAAAATGTAATGGAATGCAAAAACAACACTTTATGGAAGATGAAAAGGATTTGTGAATCCTTAAAGATAATTCCAAAATGAACTTTTAAAACATAATGACGAATGAGAAATACCCCATTTAACACAGATGAACCTAGAGGATATTATGCTGAGAAATTTAGCCAATCACCAAAGGACACATATTGTATGACACCGCTACTGTAAAAAGGTTGACACACAGAAAGAAAAATTCTTTGAAGTTTACAAGGTGTAGGAGAGGGAGGGAGGACAAGTCATTAACTAGAGTAAGACATGTATTAACTTAGTGAAGAGAAAGGCAATATGTAATAAAGGAAAGTCAGCACAGAACTATCAAATCAAAGGAAGACACGGAGATGAGCACGGAGTTAAAGGCAACAAAGTAAATACTATTACGTACACAATTTGCAATAACAGTAATAACAGCTAAGTATGTACATAGACGTTCAAGTTGAACAGGGGTGGGAAGGCTAATGGAACTACACAAACAAATGTATCTTGGTTTACAGAGGCCATTTCTACATGTGTATTTATATGTGCTGCATATATACTCATGAATCTAGTATAGCATCCAAGAAACAAAGCTATGAAAACTTCTTAGCAATAACCAAACACCTTGAGGGAATGTATTGCTGGAACCGGGGGCTAAGGAACATAGTCCCAGGGGACACCAAGGTCAATTGGCAGAACATAGTCCACAAAGACAACTTTGGGGAGTAGCAGCCCGAGTCTTAAAGCTTGTGCATGACCATGTAAGAGGCAACTATTGTCTCCTCATTTGGAGCAAAGAAGAGTGAAGAAAATTAAAGATGAATGGAATAAATTAGTCTCAAAGACTCATGGACCATGTGAAACCCAGTCTCCAAGACCCAGAGATCAGAAGAACTAGCTGATGCCAGGCTCCCACTTCTGACCACTCTGAAAGGGATCACAATAAGAAGTCTTTGTTATAGTGGGAGAAAAGCATGGAACAAGATTAAAGACCATAAAAAAAGACCAGATTTACTTGTCTGATAGAGACTGGTGTTGTTATGTGCTGTCGAGTTGGGGCTGACTCACAGTGACCCTATACAGGGTTTCCGAGGAGCAGCTGGTGAGTTTGAACCACTGATCTTATGGTGCTTTATCCTACAGCGCCACACCCCTGAAATTATAGCCCTTAGATAGACACCCTTCAGTCCTGGAACTGAACTAATTTCCATTGCTCAACTTTCAGCTAAACCATAGATAGGCTTATAAGGTGAACAGTAACACCAGGAGGTATACACTCTTTAGAACAACCAATCATATGAGAGGAAAAGGGCAGCATCTGTCCAGGGATAAAGCTCAGAAGCAGGGAGGGATAGGAAAGAAGGATGAATTGAAATCATTTATATAAGGAAGAAGTGGGAAGAGTGCTATTACATTGTGGGCATCGCAATCAATGCCACCAATCAAACTGTGTATGAATTGTTGATGGAAAACAAATTTGCTCTGTAAACTTTCACCCAAATCACAATATGAAGCTAAACAAAATGTGAACTTAAATGCAGATTTTCTAAATATTGCCCTGCAAAATGTTAAGATGAAGCTATAGAGACATACTTAAACATGTCAACCACATTGCATTCACTAAACAACAACAAACAAAACCCAAACCAGAATCCCCATAGTGAATCAGAAGAGACGTCCATTGAACATTGGAGTTTAATGGGTGCAAATCATTGTACTCTTGTTGCTACTGTTGAAATCACTAATAGCAATATGATTATAACAAAACTTGTCCAAAATTCTGTGCTAATTCCTGGTTGTTTTTAAAAATAACAATAATGGCGTAGAAAGTGAAATTATTTTTAAAACTAATATTGTCACATCTGCAGACCCTGTAAATAACAGAAATGCAGATCATGCTTTGTGGAATAATTTTTCTTCTAATGATGCAAATTGTTGGACCAAAAGAATGCCAAGTGATTGTCAACATTACAGTGAACCACTTAAAAATTTGTAAAAAATTTCTGGATGTTTAGCAAACAAGGTTCTGTAGCCAGAATATATTTCTAGAGTACAAAACTAATGGAGAAAATTATAAGAGAGACTGGCTATTGCATTCTCCAGCAGTTGGCTTTGTACACTGTCTTGTTTACTAGCTCTTCAGTCCTAAATCTTGATTTGCTTCAGTTGGATTTAGTGATTGGTGCAATTCAAATAGATTGATAAACATGAAAACAGTTCAGTTCAAAGGGATTGTATGTTGCCATATGGAAATTGAACACATGGATTTGACTTAATTCATGAACTAGAAGTACAATGAATTAAACAAGTCTATTGGAAAGTCATTTTGCTGTTGTCATTATAATAATCACTGAATATGGACTATCCTTTCAAGGAAGAAATAAAGTGGTTTGGTCTCCATAAAATGGAAATTTGGGGGCTTTACTTTAAATTGTTCCTCAGTTTAATCAATTTTTACCAAAATATGGAAACAAAGGAAAGGGCAACCCATTGTATATGTCTAAAACAATGTTTGAAGAATTAATAAACTTAATAAATGATAAAGTTTGATCAGCTATTCTCAGTGAAATAAGTGCATCTTGATATTTCAGTTTGTATGTAGATTCCACTCCTGATTTTTCTCATACATGTCAGTTAAATATTGTTTTAAGATACTTATCTCTGAAAGATGAAAAACTGTTTGAGAAATTTATCACATTTCCTAGTATAAAAAGTCATAGTGCTGTTGAGTCAGTTCCTACTCATGTGCAACCTCATGTGCAACAGAACGAATACTGCCCCGTCCTGTGTCATCCTCACAATTGTTATGTTTGAGCCCATTGTTGTTGCCACTAGGTCAATCCATCTCATTGGGAGTTTTCCTCTTTTTTGATGACCCTTAACTTTACCAAGCATTATGTCCTTCTCCATGGACTGGTCCTTCTTTACACATCCAAAGAACAAGAGGTGAAGTCTCACCATCCTGGCTTCTAAAGAGCATTCTGGCTGTAATTCTTCCAAGACAAATTTGTTTTTTTTTTGTGACAGTGCATAGTTGTTTTGTTTTTTATAGTTTTCACCAATACCATCATTCGAATGCAACAATTTTTCTATGATGTCTTCCTTATTCATTGTCCAACTGTCTCGTGCTTATGAGACACTTAAAAATGCCAAAGCTTGGGTCAGGAGCACTTTATCCCTCCAAATGACATTTTTGCTCTTTAACATTTTAAAGAGGTCTTTTGAAGCAGATTTGCATAATGCAGTAAGCCTTTGAGTTCTTGACTGGGGCTTCCATGAGTGTTGGTTGTGAATCCAAGCAAAATGAAGTCTTTGATAACTTCAGTCTTTTCCCCATTTACCATGAGGTTATTTTTTAGTCCAGTTGTGAGGATTTTTGTTTTCTTTACACTGAGCTTCAATCCATACTGAAGGCTGCAGTCTTTGGTCTTTATTAGCAAGTATTTCAAGTCCTTTTTTCTTCCAGCAAGCAAGGTTGTGCTGTCTGCTTATCTCAGGTTGTTAATGAGTCTTCTTCCAATCCTGATGCCACGTTCTTCTTCATATGATCCAGTTTCTTGGATTATTTCTTCGGTGTACAGATTGAATAACTATACAATAAATATACAAAGGATACAACCCTGCCACACATCTTTCCTGATTTAAGGCATTTACCATCCCCTTGTTTTATTGGAACAATCACCTTTTGGCCTATGTACAGGTTTTTCATGAACACAATTAAGCATTCTGGAATTCCTGTTCTTCTCAATGCTCTCCATGGTTTGTTATAATCCATACAGTCAACTGTCTTTGCATAGTCAATAAAGGACAAGTAAACCTCTTTCTGGTATTCTCTGCTTTCAGTCAAGATCCATGCGTTTGTCAGCAATGCTATCTTTTGTTCCGCATCTGAATCTAGTTTGAATTTCTGGCAGCTATTTGTCTAAGCACGGTTGCCACTGTTTTTGAATTAGCTTCAGCAAAATTTTGCTCGCAAGTGATCGCAATGATTTGCTTGATGATTTCTGCATCCTGTTGGGTCATCTTTCTTTGGAATGGGCATAAATATGGACCTCTTTCAATCAGTTGGCCAGGTAGTTGTCTTCCACCTGTCTTCACATAG
>NW_006408526.1:33553150-33555618 GCF_000296735.1 Chrysochloris asiatica | reverse complement strand
CATTTACCATCCCCTTGTTTTATTGGAACAATCACCTTTTGGCCTATGTACAGGTTTTTCATGAACACAATTAAGCATTCTGGAATTCCTGTTTTTCTCAATGCTCTCCATGGTTTGTTATAATCCACACAGTCAACTGTCTTTGCATAGTCAATAAAGCACAAGTAAACCTCTTTCTGGTATTCTCTGCTTTCAGTCAAGATCCATGTGTTTGTCAGCAATGATATCTTTTGTTCCACATCTGAATCTAGTTTGAATTTCTGGCAGCTATTTGTCTAAGCACGGTTGCCACTGTTTTTGAATTAGCTTCAGCAAAATTTTGCTTGCAAGTGATCGTAATGATTTGCTTGATGATTTCTGCATCCTGTTGGGTCATCTTTCTTTGGAATGGGCACAAATATGGACCTCTTTCAATCAGTTGGCCAGGTAGTTGTCTTCCACCTGTCTTCACATAGACAAGTGAGCATCTCCAGTGCTGCTTCAGTTTGTTGAAACATTTCAGTGTGTATTCCATCAATGCCTGAAGTCTTATTTTTGGCTAATGCCTTCAGTGAAGCTTAGACTTCTTTCTTCAATACCATCAGTTCTTGATCATATGCTACCTCTTGAAATGACTGGGCATCAACCAATCATTTTTGGTACAGTCAATCTGTGCATTCCTTCCATCTTCTTCTTCTTCTTCTTTTTTTTTAAAGTTTATTATGAATTGAGTGATAGTTTACATGGAACATCAGCTTTACATTCATCCTATCATAATTCATTTCATTGCATTGATTACAATCCCCTCCATGCATCATCATTCAATAGAATTTGCTTCCATTCCCTCTTTTTTTTTTTATGTACACTGATGCACTCAGGAATATATAACCATTCAAACAACCAAAGGGTATACTCTGCAAGCCTGTCCCTGGCTGCCAGCACACGGCCTCTCTCCCTCCTTGAGTCCAGAGTCCCCAGCTGCTCCATCTCTCCACCCTTCCATCTTTTTTTAAAAACTGTTTTATTGTGAGTTATGTGATAGTTTACATTCATCCTATCATATATCATTACATTACTATGGCTACAATCCCCTCCATGCATCATCAACCAACCAAAGGGTACACCCCACAAGCCTGCCCCTTGGCCATCAGCACACAGCCCCTCTCCCTCTCTGGTTCTAGAGTTCCCAGCTGCTCCATGTCATCATCTCTGCCGCCATCTCTGGCATCACTGTTTCTCTGGGTAGAGTCCTGCACTCCACTCTTCTCCCTTGATGGTCCCAGGGACCTCCGCTCCTGGACTGCAAAGCCAACCACTCCCCCCATTTTGCTACCAAAGTCTATCTTTATATTTCCAACCCTCACAGTCAGTTATGATAGTAATTATTCACTGTTGTACCATAAGAGTCTTATCCCCATCTCCTTTTATCAGTCCCGTCCAGACAGATTGGATACTACTCAGTGGAGATCCTATCTTCTTTTGATACATCCTGTGTCATTCAGTATTTTTCCAGAGAATCCTCCAATATTTCAATTTGAAGCTTAATTTTTTTCTTCACCCTTTCAGCTTGAGAAATGCTAAGTGTGCTATTCAGTTTTGGTTTTCTAATTTCTGGTCTCTGCACATTTCTTTATAATACTTTACTATCTTCTAGAGCTGCCCTTTGAAATATTCTGTTTAGCTCTTTTACTTCATCATTTCTTTCCATTGCTTTAGATTCTCTATGTTTAAGAGCAAGTTTTAGAGTCTCTTCTGACACCCATTTTGCTTTTCTTTCTTTCCTGTCTTTTAATGGCCATTTCCTTTCTTCATGTATAATGTTCTTGATTTCATCTCACAACTCTTCTGGTAATAGGTCATTAGTGTTTAATGTATTAAATCTATTCTTGAGATGTTCTCTAAATTCAGGGGAGATATACTGAAGGTCATATTTTAGCTCTCATGTAGTTGATTTAATTTTCTTCATCTTCAGCCTGAACTTGCATATGAGGAACTGATGGTTGCCCGCTGGCCTTGTTTTGGCTGATGATAGTGAGCTTCTCCACCATCTCTTCCCATTTGTATAGTCAATTTGATTCCTGTGTATTTCTTCTTGTGATGTCCATGTGTATAGTCACCATTTATATTGTTGAAAAAAGGTATTTGCAGTGAATAAGTTATTGGTCTTGCAAAATTCTATTATCTCCAGCATTAATTATGTGATCCAACCATAATTTCTATCACCTAGGCCATATTTTCCAACTACTGATCCTTCCTATCTGTTTCCAACTTTTGCATTCACTAGTAATGGTCAATGAAACTTGATTACAAGCTTGATCAATTTCAGACTGAAGAAGTTGGTTTTGTTATTGTTGTTAGGTGCCATCGCATCAGTACCAACTCATAGTGACCTTATGCACAGCAAAATGAAACACTGCCCGATCCTGGGCCAACCTCACTACTGTTGCCACGCTTGAGACCATCGATGCTGCCACTTGGCCAATCCATCT
>NW_006408526.1:33542675-33549114 GCF_000296735.1 Chrysochloris asiatica | reverse complement strand
CTGTAAATCTTTACGGGAGCAGAAAGCCTCATATTTCTTCCACAGAACAGCTGGTAGTTTCAAACTGCTGACCCTGAGGTTAGTGGCCCATTTCGTAACCACTACGCTACCAGAGCTCCTTGGTCGTTCATATAGGTGTGTAGAAATTATCCTATCACAGACAGCATCGTACTTCAAGATAGATCTTGAGATGCTCTTTTTGGTGATGAATATGACACATTTTCCTTCAATTTGTCATTAGTAAACCATATGATTGTCTGATTCAAATGGCCAATACCTGCCCATTTCAGCTCACTAATGCGAGAATTCTCCTCGGAAGCTAGGATGGTGAGACTTTGTCTCCTACTTTGGACACATTATCAGGAAGGACCAGTGCCTGGAGAAGGACATTATCCTTAGTAAAGTGAATAGTCAATGAAAAAAGAGGAAGATTTCCAATGAGATTGGCACAGCAGCAATAGACTCAAGTGTAACCATTGTGAGGATGGAGCAGGACCAGGCAGTGTTGCATTTTGTCATCCATATTGTCTATACGAGTCAGAACTGACTTAATGGCACCTAACAACAACAGTGATGTCTAGGATGTCAATCTTGGCATTCCATTTAGTTTTTGATGACTTCCAATTTTCCTAGATTTATACTTTGCATATTGCATATTCAATTAATGGATGTTTGCAGCAGTTTCTTCTCATGCCAGTTGCACCCCATTAGCAAATGAAAGTCCTGAAAGCTTTGCTCTATTCACATCATTAAAGTCAACTCTACTTTGAGGAGAAACTCTTCCCTAGTTGTATCTTGTCTGAGTGGCTTGTCATCCAGCATTATATCTGACAATATTCTGCTTCTATTCATAAGTTTTTTCAGCATCTAACCATTCAGAAGTAGTATGTGTCTTCTTCTTCCTAGTCTGTCTTAGTCTGGAAGTGCTGCTGAAAAATATTTAGGATGGGTGACCCTGCTGATATTTAAAATACCAGCATCACAGCAATACACAAGCCATCACAGTACAATAAGCTGGCAGAGGAGTGGTAGATAAAAAGTCAGACCAGTGAAGAAATTGCCAATCAAATACTTCAAAATTTTTGTGAAGTTTGCAACACTGGTTTCTCTAAGTGTAGAGGCCAGTCTTATAACAATGCTGCCAAATGTCAGGGTGTTACAAAAGTAAGCAAAAGAAAAGTTTGGAACATAATGAACATACATTTTTATACCATGTGCTGCACATTTACTTATTCTTATAGAATGTAGATTGTGTCTGGAAGCAGTTGATTTTTTCCCTACTATTCATTTACTCTACGCATTTTTTTGTTGTTGTTGTTGCGTTTACTCTTGATGGGCAGTTCTTAAAAATATTTAGACAATGATTGAGTAGTAAGATACCTTTCTGAAACACATTGGGAAGTACATCCTGTAGCAATGTATGATGCAGTGAATCATTTAATGCCTCTTCGAAACACAGGCTTTATAAACCCCTACCAAATGACTTTTTCCTGATGGAGCTATATAGGAGAGGATGGGGGAAGATGCTAATGGAGTATATGATTTAGTTGTTAACAAGGTTAATTGTGATTGGTTGATTTTACCATTCTGCTGGTTATAAAATGAGCCATCTCAGAAACAGAAGGAGGAGATCTTATTACATTAATGAAGATCCAGGAGTGGGATGTGCCCTTTGGACCCAGAGATCTCTGCACATTGAACCTCCTTGACTCAGGGACAGAAAGTTGTGACATTAGAGGAGTGGCAAAGCAGCAGTAGAACCCAGAACTAGAACATGAGACACAGCAATGGGTTTCCCAGTCCATGGAGCAAGTAAAGTTGAGGGACTTTGAGCAAGAGACTTGCTTGCAGAGTAGGATACCTCCAAGCACTTAAGTGGGGAGGTTAGGTTTGCTGACTCATGGAGCTTGAGTCAGTTGCCTTTAGGCTGAGAGTTGTGGTGAGATGGTGTGCTCTGTTGGCATTTTTCAGCAGCCCTAAGAGAGCTTTGCTAACATGGGCTGGGCAGTGAGAGGCCTGCCTGTGGGCGCTGTGGAGGAGCTTTCCTGACGGGAACAACTATTCCCTTAGCCTTTCTTACCCTGAATTGTAACCTACTAACTTCTTTAATAAGTCCCATAACTATGAGTGTGATGTCTGAGTTCTCTGTGGCCATTGCAATGAATTAGTGAACCCAGCTCAGGAGTAGAGAGGGTTGTGGGATGGATACTTTGGTGCTACATTTTTGCACAATGAATGCAATTCTGGGATTGTACACTCCAATTCTAGATGCTTTAGAAATATTGCTGGAGACCAGACACAGAAAGGAGACACTAGAAGAGAAGCTGAAAACATTGCCAACAGGTGCATTGATGTTGGTTATGTGGAATAATATATTGCAGCATCTTCATTGGAAGAGTCACACTCTCCAAGATTCAGAGATAAATTTAAAGACTTGTGCAGATCTTGACCATTAATAGGGTATTTACATCATTTGAGAGGAGATTTTGAAAATTTTGAAAATACAACAAAATGAATACTGTAAAATACTGATTATCCAACAGTTCACCATTGCAGAAGCATTAGAAAGAAAGAAGTAAATGATGGAGTGCTCCAGAGATCAATTCCATGTAATTACAAAATACACTTGAATCTTGCATGAAAAGAAGGGTGAAAGTGTATGAAGTTCTTTCAAATAGATTTTCCTTCTTAAACAGTGTGGATATACAAGCTGGAGCATCTGAGAAATTAGTGCAGGCTTATCCAGGTGACTTACACACAAACCTGTATGCAGAAGTACAACAATTTCATTCTTACATGACAACTAAGTTTATAGATTCAGGAAATAATTTTTACTCACGTAGGCATGTATGATTCTATAATGAAAGATCAAATACAATGCCTATTTCCCAATGCTGTATTTGCTGTACACATATTTCTAACATTAATGGTCACAAACTGCACAACAGAACAATTTCATCATCCTTAAGGAGACTAAAAATCTTCAGAATATGATAATGATTCAAGAAAGACTCAATTATTCTTATTATATGTGGAAGTAGATATGTTTGGTAGCTTAATTGTGGTGAAATAATTGAAAATTTGTAAGAACAAAGAATAGAAAGAAATGTTTTAAATTATATTGTGTTAGAGATGGAAGATTATCTGAAAATAAGATGTAGTGATTTGTTGTAATATTTACTTTCTGATTAAAATTCGCTTTTTGACATCTTTTCATTTGTTCATTCCTACTTATAGCATGTATAATGAAACAAGCAGCAAAACTGAAGTATGAGTCATTTAAAGCAAAATTGGTGAAAGTAAATTTTTCATTGTGGGAGTTCAACAGTGCATTGCTCACCAAATTCACTGTTTTATTTTCTTTGTTGTGGAATATGTGGAAAATTCTGTGGGAACCCGCATTCACTAAATGGAATCTGGATTGGAATTGTGTTGTATGTGTAGATTCCAATGACATTTTTTAAAGAGATAGAAGAAATTAAAAACTGTACATGGAAAAGAAAGAGATCCAGCCATCATCTGGACCTTTGTTGTTGTTGTCAAGTCGGTTCCATAGCAACCCTGTATAGAGTGGCTGGTGAGCTTGAACTACCAACCTTACAGTTCCAAAGGCTTTGCAGTCTGGTGCATTAACCCACAGAGCCACACCAGTGTGGACCTAGTCATAGCCAAACCCTAACTAACTCCTTCAACAATTCTTTGACATTTTTCTCTTGATGGTGTTCCACATAACTTTTAGGCTTTCTTTGAACCTTTTCTTCTTTTTTCTGATTGTTCCTTTAGCTGATGGATATTGAGAGCTTTATCTTCAAGTTGACCAATTCAACCTTCCATTGATTCTATTCTACTTCTCTGCCCTGTCAATGTATTATCTATTTCTGAAATCTTACTATTAATCTTCTGGATTTCTATTTGTTGTTTTTGTATTATTTCTAATTTTTCATTTATTTTGTCAGCTTATTCTTATAATGTTTTCCTGAATTCTAAAGTTTTTCTGTGTTCTCCTTGCTTTCATCTGCAGCTTTCTTGATCATTTTCTTAATCTTCTGAAGGTACTTAAATATTATTCTTTTAAATTCCTTATGCAGTTCAGATACCATTTCTAGTATTATATTTCTGACTCTGTATTTTGGTCACTTGTTTGAACACTCTGTTTAATTTCTTCATGTAAGCTGAAATTATCTGTTGTCTCTGAGACATTGTGGTATCATTGTAGTTATACTTAATTGATGACTGTATGCTGGTGTGTTCTTAGGCACTCACCACCTGCCTCGCAGTGGGTGTGACAGAGACTAGAAATGTATAGATAGTCTTTCTCTTCGCTATTTGTGTAATGTAATTTTGGGCAGGTTTGTCTGATATTGGCTGCTAATTATGATTGATCAGGTGGTTCAGGAGTGGGTTCTTACCAAGTAGGTGGAGCTTCAGGAGATATAGATGTGGTAGGGACGTATGGACACAATTGCTCTTATTCCCCTCCTCCCTCAAAAACAGCAATACAAGATCTACTGAGGTGAAAGTCATAAGTCTCTAGACATGGGGATGGTATCCCGCCACCCAACCTCAGTCAGAGGAGATGCTGCACAAGAGGGCCTGCCAACAGGAGGGCATAGGGAACAAGGGAGCTCCCCCTTGCCACCAACCTCTAGATGGTGTCCTGTGCTTCCAGGATGTTGTGTCTATCAACTGTCGCCCTCAAAAACTCAAGATGACTGAAGCTCACCAGGCCAGCTGACAACCCACCCATCTCTTTCCTCTCTAGCCTCTCCCATTCAGCTTTCTCTACCAGTTGGCACTAAATTCACTTCTCCTTTCCTCTGAAGCTCAGCATTCCAAAATCACTTTAGTTGATTTGGTTTACATTCCAAACTAAGGGGTATTACGATGCCACTTAGAGCTGTTAAGTGATTAGCCCAAAGACATTCATTCATTCAATAAGCACTACTGTATGCTTAGTTCTGAGGGTAAGGTGGTGGGGGTCAGACTCAGCAGGGTTTAGAGTCATCTTAAGAAGCTGAGTCTTTATCCTGAAAACAATGGAAAGCCATTTAAGAGATTTAAATTGGGCAGGGGTGAGATGGTTTGAAGGGGCAAAAGAAGGAGATAGTGGCAAAATTGAATTAAAGTTTCAGAAAGATCCCTTTGGCTGTGGTATAGAGGGTGAATTGTAGTGAGTCATAGTCACTAGGCTCCTGGAAAGTTCAGGGTAGAAATGGGAGCAGGGTTATGCAGATACAAATCTAATGAATTACATATATAGGTGGGATTCAGATTGTGGTCCAGTCCTTCCCCACTCCCTGTGGCCACCTCAAGCCATGGCTTATTGGTGAAGTCACTGAGGCCACACAGACTTTTTTTACTCCATAAACCCTCATCACACAGCTCAGTTGTGTGTAAAATTTGAGGCTCTACTCTCATTAGTTACAGCATCGACAAGCTGTGATCATAACTGCCATCACTGTGTCCACAACCAATGTGAATACAGTAAGAAGTCAGACCTAAAAGGGTGTTTCATTGGTAGAATTCCTACTTTCCATGCTAATTCACCTCAAAACAGCCACCACCAGTCTGTCAGTGGAGGTTTGTGTATTGCTTTAACGCTGTGTAGGCTTCAGTGGAGCTTTTAGATTATTAAGACAAACTAGAAAGAAATGCTTGGTGGCAATTTACATCTGAAAGACCAGTCAGTGAGAATGGTATGAATCACAATAGTCTGATAGTGTGCTCAGAGTCACCATGAGTCAGGGGCCAGCTCTACAGTAGCTAACCACAGCACATTCCTAATGACAGAGCTTCATGGGCTTGACTTTTCTACTCATGGGTCTAACATAACCTTAAAAGGTTAAGAAGAGAAAATTATAGACCAGTATTTCTCATAAATAGGTATATAGGAATCTTCAACAAAATATTCATATATTGAATCCAACAATATACATTAAAAAAGATCATATATTTGACTAAATAAGATGTACCCATTTCACACTTGTACATAAACTGTGGCAATTCATCACATTTACATAGTAAAGGAGAAAATATGATTATCTCAAGAAATGTACAAAAAGCATTTGACAAAATTCCATTTGTGTAGTTAAGGTTTTATTTCAACCTGGTTAGACCAGGATTCTCAATGGTTCAGCAGTTTAAATGTAGTTATCACCTCTATAATGAGAATATGGTATAATCACTTGTGTGATGTGATCTCATATGATCAGCCCATATCTGATATAATTATCATGTGTGTTGTAAATCCTCACTTCTAAGATGTTAATGAGCCAAGATGCAATCAACAAAATTAGGGTCTATCTTTTACGATATTGTGGTTGGTGGTTGTGTACTGAGGAGTTGGTTCTAACTCATAGTGACCCTGTATAGGTTTTTTTTGTTTTTGATGTTTTATTATGAATTATGTGATAGTTTACATGGGAGGACATTAGTTTTA
>NW_006408526.1:33539838-33541970 GCF_000296735.1 Chrysochloris asiatica | reverse complement strand
CATCCAGTCATTGAAGCCAGGCCAAGTGGGTATTATCTGCAAGTGTGGGTGTTCTTGTGCATATGCCCTCTCTTCTTATCAGCTGGATGCTTCACTCTCTACTCTAGTCCTCTGTGGCTATGTCTCTGACTCTGGGCCAAGAGTCCCCAGGTCTTGCCACACTGCTGGCTGACCAGGTCTTCACCCGGGTTCACAGGAGTCTATTGAACGTTGTAGGGCTTAGCTCACAGCTTCATTGCTGTTTTCCCCTCACTTCCCCTTATCAGTGCCAAATGTGGTCACAAATCATTTATTCCCAATGAGTCTTAGTCTTGGAATGGGGTTTGCTCTGAGGGGACCTGACCACTTGCCTTGATGTCTCTTGGGTGAGCAATTTGCTTGTTCTTGTAGTAATCAATCAGTCTGCCTATATTGTTTTGTATTTTCCTGTGGTCTGTCTTTCAGGAAATATCTTCTGTTCTTCTAGCCACTCCAGGATGGTCTCCTTGTTCTTTCGAGTGGAAATTTCCCACCTCTGAAGATTCTGGATGCTGTTCAGGATTCCATTTATGGTCCTATGTAATGCAGAGGCTCTGCAGGAAGCCTCCTTCATGGGGCACGTTGTAGCCCCATTTTAGGTATTCCAATCAGTTATAGGCAGAAGACGGACTTAAAGCTTTCTATGGTTATATTTCTGGCTATTCCTTTCTCTCCCCGTCAAGTGTCTATTTTATGATGGTATGCAAGGGAAACCAAGATTCAAAAGACAGCCAGGCATCTTAAGATTATTTCTCCCCTTTTCCCCATTCCAACCATGTCTCAATCCCTGTATCCCAGAGCTCTGTTGTTGCAAGGTTGTGCATACATCATTATTTACCTTTGTCCCACTTAGCCCATGCAAACCTGCCTAATTGTTTTCCCATCTGCTTTGTTCTTCCATTCACCTCCCTCTTCTTGTGTATTGCCCTCCTCCCTAGCATCCAAACTATCCTGTATCTATTACCTACCCTGTGCTCCACCTTCCCCTCCCTCCCCTCATCCCACCTCCCACATCTCAGTAACCAGCAAAGAATATCCCCCCTCTTTAGTATGGGGGGCAGATTCTTTAATAATTTTTGCATCTATGTTTATGAGGGATATTGGTCTATAATTTTCTTTCTTAGTGACATCCTTCCCTGGTTTTGGTATGAGGGTATGCTTGCTTCATAAAATGTATTAAGAAGTTTTCTATCCTCCTCTATATCTGGAATAATTTGAGTAGAATTGGTGACAGCTCTTCCCTGAATGTTTGGTAGAACTCACCAGTGAAGCCATCTGGGCCTGGGCTTTTTTTGGTTGGGAGTTTTTTGAGGACCTGATCAATTTCTTCTTTTGTTATGGGTCTGTTCAGGTTTTTTACTTCACTGTGTGTAAGTTTAGGTAGGTCATGTTTATCTAAAAATGTTTCCATTGCTTCTAAGTTTTCAAATTTGTTGGAGTACAATTCTTTATAGTAGTCTGTTATTATACTTTTGATTTCCTTTGGTTCCGTTTTGAGATCACCCACATGGTTTCTAATACGTGTTATTTGTGTCCTCTCCCTCTTTTCTTTTGTTAGGTTTGCCAACGGTCTGTCAATTTTGTGAATCCTTTCAAAGAACCAGCTTCTTGTTCTGTTGATTCTTTCTATAGTTTTTCTGTTTTCTATCTCATTTATTTCTGCTCTAATCTTTATTATTTATTTTCTTTTGGTGGCTGTAGGATCCCTCTGTTGATCTGTTTCTAATTGTTGTAGATGTTGTGTTATTGTGTTAATTTTAGTTCTTTCTTCTTTTTGGATGTGTGCAATTATTGCAATAAATTGTCCTCTTAGTACCGCTTTCACGGCGTCCCAAAGATTTTGGTATGTTGTGTTTTCCTTCTTATTTGTTTCTAGGAATGTTGTGAATTCATGTTTAATTTATTTAATACCTAGTCGCTTTTCAGCAGAGTGTTATTCGGTTTCCATGCATTTGACTTTATTTCCTTGGTTTTCCTATTGTTGATTTCTAACTGTATAGTATTGTGGTCTGTGAAGATGCTTTGTTGTTGTTGTTGTTAAGTGCCGTCGAGTCGGTTCTGACCCATAGCGACCCTGTACAGGGTTTCCGAGGGTGTAAATCCTTACGGGAGTA
>NW_006408526.1:33522925-33524277 GCF_000296735.1 Chrysochloris asiatica | reverse complement strand
AAAAAAAAAACCACCACCCAAGAATCCTCTACCCAGAAAAGGTGTCAATCAAATATGACAGTGTAATCAAAACATTCCAGGATAAACAGAAGCTAAGGGATTTTGGCTAAAGCCAATCTTGCTATGAAAAACATCCTAAAGGAAGTTCTGTGGACTGAGAACCAACAAGAACAGACAACAACCAGAGAACGATGTACGTGGCAGCATCACCCTGAACTCAATCGACAAATGGAAGAGTCAAGAACAGAATAAAATTATAAGAACAGATGATCTGGGTGGTCAGCCTATGTTTAAAACAAGTACAATGTGAAAGACGGTAAACACAGAGGAACAGAGATCCAGTTGGTAAGAAGGTCAGGTAGATTACAGGATAAAATAGACTGTCTTAAATAGAGGGAAGAATTAATGGAATATAAGGTAATCACAACAATGGGGTTGGGGTGGGGAGTTTAGTTCGAGTGTTGGGGAGGGCAATACAAGAAGGGGGAGGAGGCAGAAGAACAAGATAGATAAGGGAACACTGAGACAGGTTTGCATGGCCCAAGTGGGACGGAGGTAAATAGTGATACATACTCAACCTTGGAACAACAGGGCTCTGGGATACAGGGATCTAGGTATAGCTTGAAGAGGGGAAAATAATACTAAAATGCTTGATTGTCTGATGAATATTAGTTTCCTTTGCCTACTATTGTAGAATAGACACCTGAGTGGGATAGAAAGGAATGTTGGGAAGCATGATTACAGAAAACTTGTAAGCCTGTCTTCAGCCTATAAGTGATTGGAATACCTAAAAGGGGTTCTAGGACTTGCCCAGTGAAATAGGCCTTGTGCAAACCCTTTACAGAGTATAGGACCTTAGGTGGAAATCTGAATCCCATCCAGAACCTTATGAGGTGGGACATTCCCACTAGAAAGGACAAGCAGACCAGCCTGGTACAGCTACAGTGACAGAAGATACATCTTCAAAGAAAGATCATCAGGAAAAACCCAAAACAAAAATGGCAGTATGACTGGCTACTAAAAGAATAAGCCAGCTGTTCTCCAGGAAGACATCAAGGCTAGCAATCAAGTTCCTTCAGGACAAACTCCGCTCTAAGACTGAAACTCAAAGAGAACACACAAACAAGCATGTAAGATTGCTGGCGACCACACTGGTCTACTGGTGAGTGGAAGAGGGGGAAAGGCAGCAATGAAGAAATGGGCTGAGTCCATCCACAGTCCATTGATTCCCATTGCCCTGGAGATGAGAGAGAGAAGAGGAAGGGCTAGTTGGTCCAAAGTGTGGTGAGACCTGAGGACACTTGAGCCCATGGACAAGGACATAGCCACAGAGGGCTAGAGCTGAGAGTGAA
>NW_006408526.1:33516309-33522825 GCF_000296735.1 Chrysochloris asiatica | reverse complement strand
AGTAAATCAGAACAAAGCAAAACTGACAAAGTGTATTGTCCACCTTTGCTCCCAGGTTCCTGCAGCGTTTTTCCGTGGTATGTCTGCTCCCCTGCTTGGTCTTGCTGTTTGGTCTTGGCAAGCTGTTGGCTCTGGGCTGCCGAGCCAGGAAGATTCAAAAGTATGCAATTTCTTATTTCCGTTTGAAGTTCCACTAGCTATAAACCTTCAAACTTTTAAAATATTTGTACCTATGTGGTTTCGAGTTTTGGAGCTCTGCCCTGGATATGCTTTGCCTGGTATTCTGTGGTATGGCTTATGGCGAACCTCACTGCACCTCCACCCTAGCCACCATCAAGCCCCACTTCTATCCTGTATAGAGTTTTTGAGAAGTAGCTGATGAGCTTGAACTGATGACCTTTTGGTTCAAATCGACCTTGCAGTTCAGCGTATTAACCTACAGCACCACATCAGGACTCTTGAGATATAAAAGGGATTAAATAAGTGGTCAGAGAGAGAGGGACCTACGACCACCAAGAAAGAAGAGCCTGGAGTGGAATACTTCCTTTGGGCCTGGGGTCCCTGAACTATGAAGCTCCTAGATTCTAAGATGCATAGAGATCTTCAAAGAATGCTGGGCCTACAGATGCTGAAAGGAGACAAGGAATTTATCCAGAACTGGTGCTTTGAATTAAAACTTCTAGCCTCCTAAACCATGAGAGAATACATTTCTGGTTGTTAAAACCATCCACTGGTGTTACTAGATGACTGAGATACAATTCATTCATTATTTAAAAAAAAACAACAAAAATCTTAGAAAGCTTAGAAAATAAGGGAATTCGTCAATATAATAAAATGCATATATGGAAAATCTGGTGGTGCAGTGGACTGCTAACCAAAAGGTTGGCAGTTTGAACCCAATGGCCACTCCATGGAAGAAAGATGAAGCATCTGTTTCTGCAAAGATTGACTCAGAAATCCTATGGAGCAGTTTTACACTGTCCTACAGGGTCACTATGAGTTGGATATGAAAAACCTACAGCTAATATCATCTTTATTAGAGAAAGACAGAACATGTTCTGCATTAATATTAGAAAAAAGGCAAGGATGTCTACATTTACCACTTTCATTCAATACTATATTGGAGATCACAACCAGTGCAACAAGACAAGAAAAAGACACAAAAGACACAAATATTGGAAAGGAATATTAAAACAGTATTTACATACAGCTGACATGATATTTTATGATGATTAAAAAAATAAAAAAGCCTTACTAGAACTAACAAGTGAATTTCGCAAGCTTGCATGATACAAATACAATATAAATTGTATTTCTACATATTAGCAGCTCTTGAATGTAAAGAAACTAATGCTACTGGAAGAAATGATTAAATAAAAGAGATGAACAGGAAATTTCAAAGGGCAATATGAGAAGGTAAAGCAAAATATTAAAATGAAATGTGCAAAGATCTGGAGTCAGAAAATCAAAAGAGAAAAACACACTCAACATTTCTCAGCTGAAAGAACTGAATAAAAAATTAAAACCTCAGGTTGCAATACTGAAGGATTTTATGGGCAAAATATTGAATGACACAGGAAGAATGAAAAGTAGGTGAAAGAACACACAGAGACACTATACCATTTCAAGAGGTAGCATATGATCAAGAACCGATGATATTGGAGGAAGAAGTTCAAGCTGTATTGAAGGCATTGGAAAAAAACAAGGCTCCAGGAATTGATAGACTGCAAATTGAAATGTTTCAGTAAATTGATGTAGCAAACTTTTGTTGAAGATAATTTAAAAGTGTTTACAGCAGTACATTGAGAGGGACCTATCAGAAATTCAAGCTTGACTCAGAAGAGGATAAGGAAACAGGGATATGTTTGCTAATGGCAAATGGATCTTGACAGAAAGTAGAGAATACTTGTGCTTTATTGATTATGCAAAGGATTTTGACTGTGTGGACCATGACAAACTTTGGACAACATTGCAATTTTTGGGAGTTCCAGAGCACTTTATTTTGCTCATGAGGAACCTGTATATAGACCAAGAGGCAATTGTTCCAATAGAACAAGGAAATAATGAATGGCTTAAAATCAGGAAAGATGTGCTCCAGGGTCCTATACTTTCACCATACTTATTTAATCTGTGTGCTGAGTGAACAATCTGAGAAACTGAGTTATATGAAGAAGAATAGGGTATCAGAAGACTCATTAACAACCTGTTATATACAGATAATGAAACCTTAACTGCTGGAAGTGAAAAGTACTTAAAATACATACTGATGAAGATCAAAGACTTCAGTATGGATTGCATCTCAATATAAAGAAAACAAAAATACAACTGGACAATAAATAACATCATGACAAATGTAGAAAAGATTGAAATTGTCAAAGACTTCATTTTGCTTCAACCCATAATCAATACTCATGGAAACAATAGTCAAGAAACACACAATGTATTGCATTAGGCAAATCTGTTGCACAAGACCTCTTCAAAGTATTAAAGAGCAAAGATGTCACCTTGGGGACTAAGGTCTGTCTGCTTTAAGCTGTGGCATTTTTAATTGCCTCAATTTATATGAAGTTGGACAATGAATAAGGAAGACTGAAGAAGAATTGAGGCATTTGAATTATGTTGTTGGTGAAGAATATTGAAAGTACCATAGACTGTCAGAAGAACAAACAAATTTGTGTTGGAAAAAGTACAGCCAAATTGCTCCTTAGAAGCAAGCATGAGCAGACTGTCTCTAGTAATTTGGACATGTTGTCAGGAAGCACCTGTCCCTAGAAAAAGACATCATGCTTGGCAAAGTAAAGGGTCATCAAAAAAGAGGAAGACCCCCAATGAGATACGTAGACACTGTGGCAGCAACAATGGGCTCAAATACAAGAAGCCTTGTGAGAATAGAGCAGGACCAGTAAGTGATTTGTTCTGTTGTGTATGGGGTAACTATGAGTCAGAACCAACTCAAGGTCACCTAACAACATGAGTCTGAATTAACTCAAAAGTGTCTAATAAGAACATCACAATATGCCAATAAGTTCAACAACTTAGAGAAAATGGACATATTCTTTGAAACATTAACTGTAAAGATAATCCATTAAGAAATAACTTGAATATCCCTCTATTACATAAGTTAAATTCATATAAGTAACTTAATTTTCTATAAAGAAAATTCCAGGTCCAAATGACTTCACCAGTGAATTATACATATGATATACTGGTAATTATTTTACACATGGTTTTCCAGAGGATAAAAAGCTCTGGTTTGTAGCATTTGCCAGCTTCCAAAGTGGCAGCATCAATGGGCTTAAGTGTGGCAACAATTGTGAGGTTGGCCCAGGATTGGGCAGTGTTTCATTCTGTTGTGCATGGGTCACTATGAGTCAGTACCAAGTCTATGGCACTTACCAACAACAACAGTGGTATAAATACAATCATCATGAACCTGAAATTAACCAATATGGTCCTGATCTTATTTTGGCTGACAATACTGAGTTTTTATACCATTATTTTCTACAGATTTAGTCAGTTTGATTCCTGTGTATTCCATCTCGTGAGATCCATGTGTATAATTGCCTTTTATATTGTTTTTAAAAAAGGTATTTGCAATGAATGAATCATTGGTCTTGCAAAATTCTATCATGAAATCTCCAGCATCATTTCTATCTCGAAGGCCATATTTTCCAATAACTGATCCTTCCTCTTTGTTTCCAACCTTAGCATTCTAATCACCAGTAATTAACAATACATTTTGATTGCATGTTTGATCAACTTCAGACTGAAGAAGTTGATATAATTCTGCAATTTCATAATCACTGACTTTGGTAATTGATGTGTAAATTTGAATAATAGTGGTTTTAACTGGTCTTTCTTGTAGGTATATGTATATTATCCTATCACAGATCTTGAAATGCTCTTTTTGATGATGAATGCTATACCATGCCTGTTGAATGTGTCGTTCCTTTTATAGTACCATATGATTGTCTGATTCAAAACGGCCAATACCAGTTCATTTTGACTCACTAATGCATAGGATATCAATTATGCATTCCACTTCATTTTTGACAACACCCAATTTTCCAAGATTCGTTCCTCTTACATTTCATGGTGCCATTATTAATGGATGTTTACAACCACTTCTCCTCAATTTGAGTTGTGCCCCACCAGTAAATGAAGGTCCTGAAAGATTTACTCCATTACATCACCATCGTCATCTCTATTTTGAGAAGGCAGCTCGTCCACAGTCGTATTTTGAGTGTCTTACAATCAGAGTGGCTTATCTCCTGGCACTATGCCTGATAATATTCTGGTGATATTAATGACGTTTTCATCTTCTGGCACTATAGCTGACAGCATTCCACTGGTATTCAAGAGGTTTTCAGTGGCTAAACATTCAAAAATAGTCTGCCTCTCCTTCCTAGTCTGTTTTAGTTTGGAAGTCCAGATGAAACCTGTCCACCATGGGTGACCCTGCTGGTGTTTAAAATACTGGTGGCATCACAGTCACATGTGAGCCACCACAGTAGGACAAACTGCAGACAAGTGGTATTTATAGCTATGTTGTTGTTGAGAAGTGCCGTCGAGTCGGTTTATACCCATAGTGACCCTATATAGGGGTTCTGAGGAGCATCTGGTGAGCTTGAACTGCTAACCTTGCAGTTCAAATGCCTTTGCAGTCTGACACATTAGCCCACAGCTCCACATCAGGACTCCATATATAGTTATGAACGTCCTGAAAAGCACCAAAGATGGTAACATGCAGAAAAATATTTCAGAAGTGGTGAATATTTACTAAGTATTTGTTACTTTTACTTTTAACATTAAAAAAGTTTAAAAATAATGGATGTGTTATAAAACTGTCTCACAAAATTCCCCAAAATTTCACAATAGGCTCTCATGAGTCAATGCAAATCAATTCCATTTTACCAACAATACTATTAAAAATTTAATTAAAAAACCCAATTCTACAAAAAATTGTTGCAGAAAATAAAATTGGAGGAAATCCAAATTTATTTTATGAGCTTAGCATCATCTAAATACCAAAATCAGTTGTAGACAATGGCGGTGGTTGTGTTCCACCAAGTCAGTTCCAACTCATAGCAACTCTGTGTAGGATTTCTGAGTCTGTAAATCTTTACAGGAGCAGAAAGCTATCTTTCTCCTGCAGAGTGACTGGTAGGTAATTCACTATACTACCGAGGCTCCTTGTTATAGAGAATATAAAGAAGAAGGACAAACCAAACACTACAATTACAAACCACTATCCTTCATTATGGAGTCCTGGTGTGGCACTGTAGGATAAGTACTGGACTGCTAACTGCAAGGTTGGAAGTTCAAACCAACCAACCACCATACAGTGTCACTATGGTGGGGACTAACTGATAACACTTAACAACAATATCCTTCATTATACAGAAATTCTTAAGAAAGTTTTAGCACAGAAAATTCAGGAAAACAAACAAGATGGTGGATTGGGTGGAAGTGCAGTGAGGAGCTCTGTCAGCAACAACACAGTGTATAGGACCAAGCAGACTCAGGGGATGGTGCAAGAACTCTGAACCACATATAAAGGAATATTTAGAAGGTTGGAAGGTTTACAGTTAGGGGAATTTGTAGCAGAAGTAAGAAATCCATTGCTTTCTAAATCAAGACACTTAGCTGCTCTGGAGCCACCATCTTGTGTGAGACCAAGCAGGGGAAGGATCAGAGCAGACACGGACACCTGGCAGAACCACATAGATAAAGGTGTTGTGGACATTCTTTTTTTTTTTTTTTTTTGGTGTCTGTTCATTGGCCTCCTGCTCTCTATGCACTTCCATTCTGATGACTAGAGGGGGTGCCTCGGTGAGTGGACACCCCACCCCAACCCCCAGAGGGTTCTACTATGCATGTGCACAGATCTTCTCAAAATTTAAAGAGACAGTTTCCACTTAAAACCAAATGACCACAACTGGCCTTGAACTGTCTATAACTTAAAAAAAGGCCTGAACGGGGATTGTGGAGTGGGACAGGCAGACTAAAGAGGAAATAAGCCAAAAATCAAATCCTGAGTTATATGACAACAACCAACACTGGCATCTTGAAATTTCTCAGGAAGAAGAGTGAAAAGGGAAGCCCATCTCCTGATCACATCTACCTGGAGGCAATCAGAACGCATAAAAAATACCATAATACACACCCATCTACGTATTAAGGCCACAGATAACTCCTGAATATTCCCAAAAAACAGAAGCAGATGACCATATCAGCACATGTCCAGAAATAAGATAAAGTGACTGAGGCAAATGAAGTGGAAGTAGACCTACACTCCATACTGGAAGATGGGCAGGCTTTGGAAATGTCTGAGAAGGAATTCAGAAAAATGATTATAAAATGTATCAAAACATTATACAATGCAGCTGAGAAAAATCAGGAAGAACTCAGGAAAGCACTACAGGAACAATCAAATAAGAGAGATACAGCATTGGAAAGAATTCAAAATATGCAGAAAGAAGTCCAAATGATTAATAATAGAATATCAGAAATGGA
>NW_006408526.1:33501139-33513539 GCF_000296735.1 Chrysochloris asiatica | reverse complement strand
ACATGGAGGGGATTATAATCATTGTAATGAAATAAGGTGTATGATTTGTTGAATGTAAAACTGATGATCTGCCCTGTAAACTTTCACTCAATTCACAGTAAAAACCTTAAAAAAAAAAAAAATCAGCAATAGATAAAAAGGAGACTTAATCATGATCAAATGAGGTTCATTCAAAGAATTCAAGGTTAGTTTAACATTCAAAATTCAATCAGCATAATAGGTTGAATAATGATCCCTCCTCCCTCAAAGATTCCCATTTACTAATTCATAGAATCTGTGAATATATGACCTTACCTGTTAAAGGAGATGTCGAAGATGTGATTAAATTAAAGATTTGCAGTTGGGAAGATTATTTGGAGTATCTGCGTAGGCCCTACATAACCACAAAGGTCTTTGCATGTGACTTATATGTGAAGAGGGAGGAAGAGGAGCCCGAGAAGAAAAAGGAGCTGTGATGATGGAAGCAGGGATTGCAGTGATGATCCTTGGCTCCTTTTTAAATACTTTGTTTTAATTGTTTTTTGAAAATGTACAAAGCAGAATGTATAAGGAAGCTTCAAAAAGTTTGTGGACAATTCCATTCTCTTTTTATTCTATGTGTCCAGGAACATTTGAAGCCCCTTTATATACCAATTCAACAGTTTCTACATGTACAATTGATTGCCATTGATTACTTGCTTCAAGGTGCACAGCCATTCTCACCCACATTTACCCCATTAGCAGCAGCTCACTGCCCTCTACACTTACTATCTAACCTGTTGAGCTGCTGTTGTCAGTTTGATCCCAGATAGACAGCTCTTTAAAAGAGCATAATGCTCAAGGCAGACATTCTTTACTAATTAAGCTAAGCTACTGTGTAAAGTGTTAAAAAGCAAAGATGTCAGCTTGAGGACTAAGGTGCACCTGACTCAAGCCATTGTATTTTCAATAACCTCATATGCATGCCAAAGCTGGACAGTGAATAAGGAAGACTGTAGAAGAATTGATGCATTTGAATTATGGTGTTGGAGGAAAGTACTGAAAGTACCATGGGCTGCCAAAAGAACCAACAGATATGTGTTGGAAGAAGTACAGCCAGAGTGATCCGTGGAGGCCAGGATGGCCAACCTTCGTCTCTCATACTTCGAACATATTGTCAGGAGGGACCAGTCTCTAGAGAAGGATATCATGTTTGGTAAGGTGGAGGGTCAGAGAAAAAGAGGAAGACCCCCAGCGAGATGGATTGGCCAAGTGGCAGTATCAATGGGTTCAAGCGTGGCAACAATTGTGAGGCTGACCCAGGATCGGGCAGTATTTCGTTCTGTTGTGCATAGGGTTACTATGAGTCAGTATGGACTTGATGGTACCTAACAACAACAACAACAACAACAACAACACTGTGTAATTTTAAGAAGACTTCAGGGGATATATTTTTGCTTAAGGTTTAAAGATTCCCTTAAGGCACAATAGTTTTGGGACTTCATCCAGCCTCCATGTCTTCAGAAAGTCTGAGTTCCATGAGAATCTGAAATTCTGTTCTACATTTTCTTCTACTTTATCAGGACTCTCCTGTAGAATCCTTGGTCAGAGTATTTGATAAGTGTAGCTGGGCACCCACCATTCAGTTCTTCTGGTCTCATGGCAAAGGAGTCAATAACCTCACAATTCCATTTCCTTCTCCTGTTCCTGATCCATCTCTTCCTCTGTTGCTCCAGGTGAATAGAGACCAATTGATGTGTCTTGGATGACTGCTTGCAATATGTAGGACCTCAGCATGACACAACAAACTAGGAGCTAGAATAGAAGCACTAAACATCATCTTAAGTCAATTAACTGGGATGTCCCATGAAACCACGATCCTAACCCTCCAAACCAAGAAATGAAATCCCATGGTTTGTTGCTGCTGCTCTTCTTTTTTGTTGCTGTTAAAATATATAGATATAGATATAAATAACTAAGATATATATATCTTAGTTATTTAGTACTGATATAACAGAAATACCACAAGTGGATGGCTTTAGCAACAAAAATTTATCACAGTTTAGGAGGCTGGAAGTCCAAATTCACAGTTCAGGCTCTTGGAGGAGGCTTTCTCTTCATGGGCTCTGGGGAAGGTCCTTGACTTCCTTGGAGCTCTCCATACATCTTAGCATGAACCTTCCCCTGTATCTAGGAGTTTCACAGTGCAGGGACACCAGGTTCAAAGGAAGCACTCCACTCCTGGAGGGGGTTGGAAGATCTTCTATCTTAGTGGTGGTAGTTCCCACTCACCACCTCTCCTCAGAAACCCTATACAGGGTTGTTGTGAGTCAGAACCGACTCAAGCAACTCTCTATAGAGTTTCTGAGGAGAGGTGGTGAGTATGAACTGCTGACCTTGTAGTTCAATCAAACTTTCAGTCCAGTGCTTATCCTACAGGACTCCACATATATACAGAGAAAGGAGACCTAGTGGATTATGAACTGGGTTGCTAACTGCAAGATCAGTTGTTCGAATTTACCAGTTGCTCCATGGGAGAAAGCTGAAGATGAGGCTTTCTGCTCCCATAAAGATTTATAGCCTCGGAAACCCTAATCAGAGTCACTGAGTTGGAACCGATTCAACAGCACTTAACAACAACAACATAAAAGAGAGAGCAATCTCTGGTGGTGCACTGGTTAAAGCACCCAGCTGTTAACCAAAAGGTCAGTGGTTTAAATACACCACTCACTCTGGAGAAAGAGGTGGGACTCTGCTTCCTTAAAAATTTACAACCTTGGAAACTCGACAGGGCAGTTCTACTCTGTTTTATAAAATCTTTATGATTTGGAATCAACTTAATGACAAGGAGGCTATACATGTGCACACAGACTTGTATATATCACACAGCATTTGCCAATTCAACTTTTTACGATTCAGCTTATTGAATCAATTACATTAATCAGCTATGCAGTCCTTACCCTTAATGAATGCTAATTTTTTTCATTGTAAACAGAAATTCAGTGTTCTATAAGCAATAACCACCCTTTACTCTCTCCCTCCCGCCCCATAACAACGTATAAATTTTGATGTCTGTTCTTGTCTTTTCATATAAATTAAGTCATATGAGATTTGTCTTTTAGTGATTGACTTATTTCACTAAACATAATGTTTTCAAGTTCTATCCTTCTTGTAGCATGTATCTGAACTTTGTTTTTCTTTCTAGCTGAATAGTATTCCATTTAATGTATGTAACACATTTTGCTTATTCATGGTAGGCATTTAGGTTGTTTCCATCTTTTGGCTATTGTGAACATTGATGTACATATACCTGTCTGCATCATGGCTTTGAAGTTCCTTGCATGATTCCTTGCTTTTAAAATGGAAGGGACACATGAGCCAAGGGATGTGGGCAGCCTGTGTGTAGCAGAAAAGACAAGGAAATTAGTCCTTACCTTGAGCTTCTACAAGGACACAGCCCTATCAGCATCTTGATTTTATCCCAGTGATATCTATTTTGAACTTTGGACCTCCAAATTGTAAAATAATAAATTTGTATTGTTTTAAAAACCACTATACTTGTGTTCAGTTTTTTCATATTGAAGAAAATAGAAACTAAGACATTATATAAATAGACTTAAAAGGAAGAAAAAAAAAAGGAAGAATCACAAACTTGTATGATCATGTCAATAGAGCAATAGAGGCAGAGGAAGTTTTTGACAAAATTCAACAGTTTCTTAATGAAATCTTAGTAAATTAGGAATAGAAGGCAACTTACACAACCAGAAAAAGGGCATCTACCCAAAACCTCCAGATAACATCATACTTAGTTGTGAAAGACTAAATGTTTTATTGTCAGATCCAGAACAAGGGTGTTTTTTATAGTGACAAGTATTCAACTGTATACTGAAAGTGCTAGCTGGTAAAATAATGCATGAACAATAAAAGGCATGTTGTTTGGGAAGTAAAATTCTAAACGGTCTTCAATCACAGACAAGAAACATAGAAAAAAAAAATCTATGTAGAAAATCTTAAGGTAGTATAGAACAAGCAACAAACCAATCTATTAGAACAAATAAGAATTTAGCACAATTTTCAGGACATAAAAAGATTAGTTGTGTTTCTGTATACTTGAAATCAACAACTATAAATTTAAGTAAAAATATTATTTGTAATACATAAAATGCACTACTTTGGAACAAATTAGGAAAATTTATATACTAAATTGGAAAGTACAAAACACTGCTGACAGAAATTAAAGATGATATAAATAAATTGAAAGACATCATAATTGTGGACCAAGAAGTCTGGTTGCATAGTGTGTTACAAGTTGGGCTGCTAATCACAAGGTCAGCAGTTCCAATCTACAAGCCACTCTGAAGGAGAAAGATGAGGTTTTCTGTTCCCTTAAATATCTACAGCCTCAGAAACTCTATTCAGTGTAGCTATGAGTCTGAATCGACTCGATGACACACAACCACCACCACTATAATTATGGACCAAAAAACTTCATATCATTCAGAGGTAAATTATTCCAAAATTGACCCATAGATTTAATGGGCTTTAAGTTGAAATCACGGTAGTCAATTGTAGAAATTGACAAGCTGATTCTAAAATTCAAACAGAAATGCAAAAATACTATAACAATAATAATAAAAATTCAATGAAAATGCAAAATACTATAATAAAAAAGAAGAAAGAGAAGGAGAAAAAAATACAAACAACATGATTTCAAGATTTACCATAACGTTAAGATCATGCGTGTATAAAATATAGTGTAGATTGCTGCTGTTGTTGTTGTTAAGTGCTGTCGAGTTAGTTCTGACTCATAGTGACCCTGTGTGTGTATGTATATATATTGCTGCTCACTATCCTTTATTAAAGAGTCCTGGTGTGGCACTGTAGGATAAGCGCTGGACTGCTAGATAGATAAGACACAGGAAGCACAACCCCCACAAGAATAAAAATCAATATATTAGACTTTATCTAAATAAAACCTTTTTGTTCTTTAGGAGACAAGGCTGAGAAAATGAAAGGGCAAGTCCCTGTGAGGGAAAATATTTGTAAATAAAGGGCTTGAATCCAGCATTGAAAAAACGAACAAACAAATTCTGCCCACACAATACGAAGACAAACAGCTGATCAAAAATGGTCAACAGATTTGAAGAGTCATGTTACCAAAAAGGTAAACAAATGACAAGTAAACACATGATAAAAGCTCAATATCACTAGTCACTACATAAATGCCAATTAAAACCACACTGAGCTACCACTGTTGTTGTTAAGTGCCATCGAGTCAGTTCTGACTCATAGAGACCCTGTATAGGGTTTCCTAGGAGTGTCTGGTGAGCTTGAAACCACTGACGTTGCAGTTCAAACGTCTTTTCAGTCTGGCGCATTAACCCACGGCGCCACACCAGGATTCCATACTACATAATCATGAAACCCATTACCTTTGAGTCTATCCCAATTCACAGTAGCCCTGTAGGACAGAATTGAACGGCCCCATTTTGTTGTTGCTGTTTTTAAGTGCCGCTGAGTCGGTTCTGACTCATAATGACCCTGTAAAGAGTTTCTGAGGAGAAACTGGTGGTTTGGGTTCCTAAAAAAATAACATCATGACAAATGGAGAAAAGATTGAAGTTGTCAAAGACTTCATTTTGCTTGGCTCCCCGGTCAACACTTATGGAAGCAGCAGTCAAGAAATCAAAAGAAGTAGTGTATTAGGCAAATCTGTTGCAAGAGACCTCTTTAAAGTGTTAAAAACTAAAGAGATCACTTTGAGGACTAAGATGCACCTGACCCAAGACATAATATATTCAGTTGTCTCAAATGCATGTGACATTGGATAGTGAATAAGGAAGACTGAAGAAAAATTGATGCATCTGAATTGTGATGTTGGTGAAAAATATTAAAAGTACCATGGATTTCTCAAAGAACAAACAAATCTGTCTTGGAAGAAGTACAACCAGAATGTTCTTTGGAAGACAGAATGGCAATACTTCGTTTCACATACTTTGGACATCAAGAGGGACCAGTGCCTGGAGAAGAACATCGTGTTTGGTGAAATAGAGGGTCAGCATAAAAGAGGAAGACCCCCCAACAAGATAGATTGACACAGTGGCAGCATCAATGAGCTCAAATGTAACAACTATGAGGATGGTGCAGGACCAGGCAGTGTTTTGTTCTGCTGCGCATAGGGTCACTATGAGTCGGAACCGACTTGATGGCCTCTTGGAAGGCAGTTAACATCACCAACAGGATTTCAAGTCTGTACATCTTTCCAGAAGCAGTCTGCCTCATCTTTCTCTTGCAGAACAGCTGAAGACCTTTGGTTACCAGTTAAGCTCTTAACCACCACCATCAGAACTCGTCTACACAATGACTAGGATGTCTAAAATGTAAAAGGCTGATTATACTATGTGTTGACAAGATATGGAGCAATTAGAAGTCTTAGACTTGCTGGTGGAAATGCAAAATGGTGTAACCACTTTGGTCATTTACTTTCGAAAGCTAAGCATATATTTACTTTATGATCCAGTAAGCCCATTCCTATGTATTCACTCAGGAGAAATGAAAATTGGTACATGAAGACTTTCATGTAAATACTTCAGCAGTCCTGGTGTGGTGCTGTGGGTTAATGCGCTGGACTGCAAAGTCAATTTCAACTACAAGGTCAGTGATTCAAACTCACTGGTCACTTTTCAGAAACTCTTGTTCTGTTCTAATGACTGCCTCTTGGTCTATGTACAGGTTCCTCATGAGTATAATTAAGTGTTCTGGAATTCCCATTCTTTGCAATGTTATCCATAGTTTGTTATGATCCACACAGTCAAATGCCTTTGGATAGTCAACAAAGCACAAGTAAACATCTTTCTGATATCCTCTGCTTTCAACCAATATCCATGTGATGTCAGCAGCGATATCCCTAGTTCCATGTCCTCTTCTGAATCTGGCTTGAATATCTGGCATTCCTTGTTTATGTACTGCTGCAACTGTTTTTGAATTATCTTCAGCAAAATTTTACTTGCATATGATATTAATGGTATTTTTTTTTTCTGCATTCCATTGGGTCACCTTTCTTTGGAATGGGCACAAATACAGATCCCTTCCTATTGGTTGGCCAGGTAGGCGTCTTCCAAATTTCTTGGCATAGACAAGTGAGCACCTCTAGCACCACATCAGTTTGTTGAAACATTTCAATTTGTATTCCGTCAATTCCTGGAGTCTTGTTTTTCGCCAATACCTTCAGTGCAGTTTGGACTTCTTCCTTCAGTATCATTGGTTCTTGATCATATGCTACTTCTTGAAATGACTGAATACTGGTGCAGTGGTGCAGTGACTCTCTGTATACTTCCATCTTCTTTTGATGGCTCCTGCATCTTATCGTTGAATATTTTGTCCATTTGCTTTTTGCTTTGTTTTCTTACGTGCTGTTGAATTGGTTCCTACTCACAACAATTATGCATAGGTTTTTCGAAGACTGGCGGGTGGTTTGAACTGCCGTTCTTGTGGTTAGCAGTCCAGTGTTTACCCTGTAGTGCCATATCAGAGCTCCATTTTACAGAAATCATCTTTCAATATTGCAACCCAAGCCTTGAACTTTTTCTTTAGTTCTTTCAACTTAAAAAATGCTGATGATGTCCTTCCCTTTTGATTTTATAACTCTAGGTCTCTGCACATTTCATGGTAATACTTGACTTTGTCTTTTCAAGCAGCCCGTTGAAATGTTCTGTTCAGCTCTTTGACTTCCTAATTTCTTCCATTCACTGTAGCTTCTCTTTGTTCAAACAAGTTTTTTTCTTTTTTTCCTGACTTTTTAATGACCATTTGCTTTCTTCATGTATGATGTTCTTGATGTCATCCCACAACTCTTCTGTCTTTGGTCATTAGTGTCTAATGAATCAAATCTGTTCTTGAGATGGTCTCTAAATTCAGGTGGGATACACTCAAGGTCAGGAATGGGGTGGCTTCATACAATAAGCACTGAATTGCTAACCACCATGTCCACAGTTTGAACCCACCAGTTGCTCCATGGGAAAAAGATGAGTTTTTCTGCTTCTGAGAAGATGTAAAGCCTGGGAAACCTTATACAGGGTTTCTATGTGTCAGAACAAGCTTGATGGCACTTAACAACAACAACAACATATTTCGGATCTTGTGGACTTGTTTTAGTTTTCTTCAGCTTCAACCTGAACTTGCATATAAATAATTGATGGTCTGTTCCATAGACAGCATTATACTTCAAGATAGATTTTGAGATGCTCTTTTAGATGATGAATATGGCACATTCCTTTTCAACTTATCATTTTCTGGCATAATAAACTACAAAACTGTGAGATTCAAAAGGGCCAATACCTGTACATTTATCACTAATGTCTAGGATATTAGCCTTTATGAGTTCTATTTTGTCTACGACGAGTTCCAGTTTTCCTAGATTCATATCTTGTACATTCCATGCTCTATTAATGGATGTTTACATCTATTTCTTCTCATTTTGAGTTGTGCCCACCAGCAAATGAAGACCCAGAAAGCTTTGCTCTATCGATATCATTAAGATCTATTCTACTTTGAGGAGGCAGCTTTTCCTCAGTTGTATTTTGAGTGCCTTCCAACCTGAGTGGCTCATCTTCCGGCACTGTATCTGACAATGTTCCACTGCTATTCATAAGGTTTTCAGTTGATAACCATTCAGAAGTGGTCTGTGTCTGCTTCTCCTTCTTCCTAGTCTATCTTAGTCTGGAAGTTCCACTGACAGACACCTGGTCACAAAGGATAACCTGCTGGTATTGAAAATGCCCGTGGCATAACTGTCAGCTGCACAGGAGCACACAAGCCACCACAGTATGATAAACTGATAGAGGAGTGGTGGTACACCCACTAGAATGGTTAAATTGTAGAAGTCTAGCAACATCTAATGTTGACAAGGCTATTGAGCAACTAGAACACACACACATTTCTGGCAGGAATGCAATGTAGTAAAACTGTTTTGGAAAAGATTTGTTTGTCTCCTGCTAAATATATGTATAAAGTTAAGCATACACCTACTCGGTTTTTAAAACACTTTTTATTGTGAATTGAGTGAAGGTTTACAAAGATGATCATCAGCTTTACATTCAACAAATCATATACTTCGTTTCATTTCAATGATTTTAATCTCCTCAATGTAACATCAGATAGCCCACGTCTTCCTTGTGATTCTTGTTTCCATTTCTCCCTTGTCCCCAACTCGTTTGAATTTTATCCTTTTGTGAATGCTTCTCTTTTGACCTTGAATGGCTGACCAGGCCATGGTGTACATACCTCACTAGTGTTGTTTTCCCTCCTATATGCCTGTCTACTGCTTGACTGAACTTTGAGCCATGGAGGTGAGTTGAGACCTGAAGGGTGATGATCAAGGGCAAGTTTCGGGTTCCTCCAGTATCTTTCTGACCAGTAAGCTTGGCCTTAAAAAAAAAATATATATATATATATATAATTTTGAGTTTTGTTTTACATTTTTCCCACTCTTTCCAGGACCTTCTAACATCATCCCTTTCAGAGCAGTTGGTAGTGGTAACTGAGCACCATCTAGTTTTTCTGGATTCAGTGTTGTAGAGATTGATGCTCACCATTGGACTACTTGATTCCAAGCATCTTCAATTTTCATCATGTTTCTTTCCTCCACACAGGGAGAGATCAATAGTTGCACCTTAGATGGCTGCTAATGAGATTTTAAGATTCCATTTGCTACTCACCATAGTAGAATGAAGAACATCGTCTTTGTGGACTATGTTATGTTAAAGACCATGGCATACACCTACTTTTTGACCTAGCAATTCTACTCCTAGATATTTGTCCTAGAGAAATGAAAGCGTATGTCTACAAAAGCACACAGTCGCAGAAGCTTTATTCACAATAGCCACACACTGAAACAACCCAAATGTTTATTAACAGAAAAATCATGAGACAAATACTGGTATGTTCATTCAAGGGAATGTTGTTGATAGGTACCATTGAGTTGGTACCCGACTCACAGCAACCCTTGCACAACAAAATGAAACACTGCCTGGTCCTATGCCAACCTCACAATCATTGCTACATTTGAGCCCATTATTGCTGCCTCTGTGCCAATCCATCTCGTTGGGGGTCTTCCTCTTTTTCTCTGACCCTCTACTTTACCAAACATGATATCCTTCTCCAGTGACTGGTCCGTACTGACACTGTGTCTGAAGTATGAGAGCAAACTCTGGCCATGCTGACTTCCAAAGTGCATTCTGGCTGTACTTCTTCTAACACAGATTGGTTTGTTCTTTTGGCAGTCCATGGTACTTTTAATATTCTCTTCCAATGCCATAGCTCAAATGCATCAAATACATCTTCTATGGTCTTCCATATTCACTGCCCAACTTTCACATGCATATGAGGTCATTGAAAACACCATAGCTTGGATCAGGTGCTCCTTAATCTTCAAACTGACATCATTGCTCTTCAACACTTTGAAGAGGTCTTGTGCAGCAGATTTACCTAATGCAATACATCATTTGATTTCTTGACTGCCACTTCCATTAGTGTTGATGGTTGATCTGAACAAAATGAAGTCTTTGGCAACTTCAATCTTCTCTCCATTTATATGGATGTTGCTTATTGGTCCAGTGGGAAGGATTTTTGTTTTCTTTACATTGAGGTGAAGCCCATACAGAAGGCTGTAGTCTTTGATCTTCATCAGTAAGTATTTTAAGTTCTCTTTGCTTTCAGCAAGCAAGATGATACATCATCTGCATATCACAGGTTGTTAAAGAGTCTTTCTCAAATTCTGATGCCAGCAATTCAAAGAAATAGATGATTGATACATGCATACAGATAGATGAATCTCAAGAGGAAGAGAAGGAAGGCAGCCACTTGAATATCTACTGCCCTATTCCATTTATATGAAGTTCTAGATTACGCAAAACAAATCTATAGTATTAGAAATTAGATTAGTTTGAGGTGAGATGGGTGGGTGGGTGGATGATTGGCTTGTGGAATTAACTGGGAAGGAATGTGATAGAATTTTCTGGTGAGATGGTTATGCATTATATTATGATGGAGATGTGGGTAATGTGACAACAAACATTTATCAACACTGTAAGGATAATATTTGTACATTTTAATGCATGCAAATTTTTGTGAAATGTAATAATGTTAAAAAAGAATAAAAACTGAGTGGGTGAAAATATAGTGAGATGAGAATGGCACAATGTGATAATTGTCAAAGTGGGGTGATGGGCACATAGGGATTTAAATTATATTCCTAATGCTTACTTTGTGTATTTTTGTTTTCCATAATAAACTGTGAAATAAAATAAAAGAATAGAAAAGGATAATTATACGTCATGGGGCCATTGTGCATTCATATGAGGCAATATTAGTGAAAGGGTTTTGTAGGCTGTGAAATATGTTTTGATAGGAGCTCTCTTTTATCTGCCTCCTTTTCTTGTACTTTCTGTATTGCATTCTTGTTTTCATCCATCCTTCCTGCAGCTCTCTTTTCATTTTACTTTCCCACCAACCTACTTTGCTTCTTGCTTCCCCTCCCAATCCCTTTGCACTTTGCTGGGTGAGAGTTCCAGATTGGCTGTGTAAGGGGGCCTCTGGTAGTGTAGTGGTTACAAATCAGGCTGTGAACTTTAAGGTCAGCAGTTTGAAACTACTAGTGGTTCCATGGGAGAAAGATGAGGCTTTCTGCTCCTGTAAAGATTTACAGCCTTGGAAACCCTGCACAGTTTCACTATGAGTTGGAATTGACTCCATGCACACTACCACCATGATGACAGAGTGGTTGCAAGCTGAGTGAGGGGATTGCCTTGAATCTGGGGCTACACAGTGACCACCCTACTTTGGAGGAGATTATGGGGGACAGGCTTCTTGTCCTTTCCCCTCCTCTCTTGTTCCCACCCACAACCTGCCTCCTTATTTCTCCCTCAGGGAAGGGGCAGCTGCTCTTGCTACCACTGTCTTCTGAGTGCCAGCATCTCTGTAACTGGGCAGACAGGTTGTCTTTGCCCTGACCTGTCTGCTTTCCTCAGAAACCCCGCAAATTGGAAAGAAATTTGAGATGGTCCCAGCCCTATACTGTGGCCTGCCCCATTTCTGAAGCTGCTTGCCACGCCCAGCCTCCCAAAATGCCTCACCACTGCCATCCCTCGGGCTCTTGCTGCCTGGACATGTTCTTATTAAGAACCAGTGGAGCACGTGGTCCTTCTCTGGGAACACTGGGTTTGGGAAAGCACCATTAAGATGCCCACAACCTGCCCTCTCTTTTGCTCTGCTTAACCATTCATTAATTGAGCATCTACTGTGGACTGGGCACTGTGTTAGGCACTCAGACTTGAGGCCAATGGTGGTGGGGGAAATGGAGTAAACAGATGATTATGATATAATGTGAATAGACAGCACTTAGGAGCTACAAGGAGCTCTGGAAGCATATAACTGGATTTGGGTC
>NW_006408526.1:33488599-33499994 GCF_000296735.1 Chrysochloris asiatica | reverse complement strand
CAATCAGAGAGTATATTCCCATTGCGTCTTAGTCTTGGAAGCGGGTTTGCACTGAGGGGACCCGACCACTTGCCTTGATGTTTCCTGGGCAAGCATGTTGCTTGTTCTTGTAGTAACAGTCAGTCTGCCTATGTTGTTTTATATTTTTCCTGTAGGTCTTTCTTTCAAGAAGTAGCTTCTATTCTTCTAGCCACTCCAGGCTGGTCTGCTTGTCCTTTCAAGTGGGAATTTCCCATCTCTGGAGATCTGGATGTGGTTCAGATCTATAGTCTTACGTAAGGAATCATTTCTTGGGGGAAATGCCAACTCTGTATGCTAAGACCCAAAGAGGGTGGAGTGGCAAAGGAACAAACAGTATGTGAAACAGCTCCAGGGTGAGTACTTGCAGGGCATCCTGGGAACTGCAGGCAGTTCAGTTTGGTTAAACCTTGCGTGTGATGGGTGGTTCTGGACAAGAGATGAGGCCTGGAGAGCCCAACAGCTCCACTGACAGGAGCTGCCACACACCCAGCCTCCCTGCTCCCTTACCCCTTGGCAATGCACACTTCTGTCTAGGTCAGGAGGACCCAAGATGGGCCCTGGCCTAGAGCAGCCCACGGATTAGGTAGGCTGCACTGAGCTGATGCCGGGTGCCTTCTTAATTCCCCTTTCTCTCCTGGGTAGCTCTCTCTCCCTGTAGCCATCGGGCTGGGCAGTGACTCAGGCAGAGCTGGCTTCTCCTTCCATGTGACTCATACCCTCAGTCTCTATGGGATCAGGATGCCTTCTTCTGGTCCTTTTGTCTTGTAGGGAGTGCTCTGGCTCTGGGTCTGAATCTGGCTCTAGGTTTGATTCTGGTTCTGGGTCTGATTTTAGCTAGAATCTGGTTTTGACTCTGGCTCTGGACTCAGCTGTGCCCACAGGTGAGGCCAGAAACAGGGAACAAGTTTGACAGGAAGGGGGGAGTGGATCCAGACCTCACAGTCCCCATCCCTGCCTCATTCCAGAGCTCTGGAGGCCAGGTGGGGCCGGGGCTGCCATGGAGTGGTGAGAAGGGCTGTGGGTGAACTTTCCAGGAAGAGAGTCTGGGTAAACCTAGCAAGCTTGGAAAGAATTTTAAGCTACATCATAAAGGTGACTGTTAGTCTCTAAAATCAATGAGCGCCTTTGACTCAGGAGGAAAAATTTAGTAATGCAGCTTCAAGGATGAGAGGGACAGTTCTGGAGTCTGGTTATGTGGGGTTTAAAACCCAGTTCTGCTACTTAATAACCTTGTGACCTTGGACAAGCTATGGAGCTTCTCAGTGTCTCAGCTTCCTCATTTTTAAAGCGCACAGAATTAAAGTACCCACCTCATGAGATTCCTGGGGGGATTGATTGGATTAATTCATGTCAAGGACTTAGCACAATGTATGTCACATGGTAAATGTGACATTTATTATTATTCTGCCCAGTCCTTCTCATGGAGACGTGAGTAGTCATTGCCTGACACCAACTAGGAGCCTCAGCCTTCCATCCATGCAGAGAGGTGTGTGGGGTTGCCTCCATGTGCATTTATTTAGTAGGGGAATGTTTGGGTATTTGGGCCAGGGAAATTTGGCTTCATTGATTAACAGTTGAATAACCGAAGACAAATTGATCAACTTCTCAGTCTTAGTTACCTCATCAATACAATGGGGATATTTTTATCTCCTGGATTAACAATGAAGTTCAAATGAAATGATGACACAAGGCTAAATTCCAACTCTGCTGTGTGGCCTTGGGAAACTTGTTACATGTCTCTGGGCCTCTGTTTGTTCCTCCATAACATGGACTATAGAGAGTTGTAGGAATCAGGAATGATCTGTGTGATTTACCTGGCAGAGAGAGTATGCCACCAAGCAAAGATGATAGCATTGATATCCTGATAATGATGGTGATGATGGGCAGAAATTCAGAAGTCTGGCAAGGAACTGGCCCCATCTGCAAGTTCCTTGGGTATGAGTGTGACTGTAGTCTCAGGACAAGAAGCACACCTTATTTTCCTTAAAGTTAGTACTGCCTGAACTCAGGCAGTTTCTCCTTTAACTTTGTAGAGGGAATGGTGGGTGGAGGCATCTTCTGTGGTCTTAGGAGCAAGCCTAGAGCAGACTTCTCTCTCTGATGCTTCCTTCTGTGATCTTGGGTCTGGCTATCATCCTTTCCACTGAATGTTCCAGCAGAAGCAGGGTGGTCTCGTGTGCTGGGCTGACATACCACACCTGTGCAGTCTGTGCTCAGTTTGGCTTTTTCCCTTTCCTTCCATCTTTCATCATTCTGGGGAAATTAATTTCTAGAATTTCAAAAAGCAGGGAGGAAACCCAAAGGTCATCCAATCCATTTTCTACTATAAAGCAAGGTCTGCCAATCACCCCTGACAACTTCTCTGAGGGAGCAAGTCACTGAGTCAGTGTTATCTCAAGCAAGGCAGATGCCCTGCTGTCTAACTTCAGTCTCCCTAGCTGCACTGTTTGCCTGCTCCCTCTTGTTTTGCCCTCAAACAAACTGGAGAGAGAAGCTGGTCAGTAGCTTCATTCAAATAACCTCCTATAGTTGAGAAGGGTATTATTAAGCTACCCCTCTGGAGGCTAAGAAATCCCAGCACCTTTAACCCTATCCTCTCAGGTCCTGTTTTCAAAGTCTTTAATTATTCTCACTGCCCTTCTCTGTATCATAGGATGCAACCTTATAATCATAGAATTTCAGAGCTGGAAGGGACCTGTGAAATGAATTGGATGAAAGCCAGACACAGAGGGCTCAGCTGCCTGAACCAGGTAGAGGTAAACCCAACTCATTTCCCGTTTGTTCCTAATATCCCTCCCTATTCCTCTTCCAGTAGGTGAACACCCTGCTCATTTCCCCTTAAAGTAATAGAATAAAGTAAGCCATTATTGGGTAGTTATTGTGAGATGCATACTGTATAGGCATTTTCACAATTGCTATTTTCCTTAATCCCTCAACAGTCCTGTGAGGGAGTTATGATTAGCTTTATTTTGTAGGCAAGGAAACTGGCTGCTCCTCCACCTAGGCTCTCCCACTTTCTACTTTCACCTCAGCCCCAACTGCACTCATAGAGTACTGGTCCCCCAGCCCTTGTGTAAGTTTCTCTTTCACTGAGAAACTGTAGAAGCTCTGGAGACCAGAGCTGGGCTGCAGCAGGGACGCGGGGTTGGGAACATCCTGTGAAGAGAAGACGGGTCATGCCCTTATAATTGAGGGGAGTGGACCCCAAATAAGTATTGGTAGGCGCATGTACCCTAGGTGGGGCTGAGGGAGCCATGGGGAGAAGTCAGCCTTAATCAGTGGGCATTTTTCTGAGTCCTGGTGTGGCGTTGTAGGGTCACCATTGGACTGTGAACCAGTTGCTCCTTGGAAACCCTATACAGAGTGGCTGTGAGTCAGAATCCACTGGACATCACTTAACAACAACAAAAGGCCAGTGTTGGAATGACACAGAGGCTGGGGACTCAGGGCTGCAGACCGAAGGTTCTGAGGGTATAGAATAAGTTCATCACTGCTCTCTCCCCATTGTAAACACGTCCCAGACCAGGCTTATCCCAACAGACTCTGTTGTCCAGACCAGTCCTCCCTGGGGAGGCCCACCTTGCTTTAGCTTAGTTGATGGCTATGGTTAAGAGTTAAGGTCTAGTGTCTGTTTTGAGGAACAAAACCTTGTGAAGGAGCAAAGGACAATCCTCGAAGTAGGAATCAGGACTGTTCCTAGAATCCCAAGGGACCCAACATGCTAAGAACACTTGAAATTAGAGACAGTGTCTTTTTCTTTTGTGTACCCCAGTGCTGAGACTATGCCTGGCACGCTGGAGATGGTTATGCATATAGGTCCCTTCCCCTTGCCCATCCTGTCAGGTAGGTGTGTGCTGTTGTAGTGGTTGTTAAGTGCCATTGAGTCGATTCTGACTCATAGTGACACTGTATAGGGTTTCCAAGAAGCAGCTGGTGAGTTTGAACCACTGACCTTGCAGTTCAAACTGATGTTATGATCGAGTGCTTATCCTACAGCACCGTACCAGGACCCCTAGGTAGGTGTCTGCAACATACTGATTAATCAGTCAACCAGTTGCCATTGATTTCGACCCAGAGTGACCCCATGTGCTGGAGAACAGACTTCTCCGTAGGGTTTTCATGGCTGTGACATTTTGGAAGCATATTGCCAGGCCCTTTATTCTGAGGTGCCTCGGGGGGGGGGGTGCTTCTGTCATCCTTTTGATTAGTAGCAGGTGCTTAGGTGCTTAGTCATTTGTGCCACCTAGGGACTACTTGAAATATACTAGGAAGGTAGAAGTCAGTCCTATTTTTAAAATTATTTTAAGAGATCTTCCAAGAAGGGAATTTATGATAGCAGGACAATACTTCCTATTCTAGAAAGTTTGTCTTCATGTATAATCTGTTGATATTGTTAGATGCCATCAAGCTGGTTCTGACTCACAGTGATCCAGTATAGTATTTCTGAGACTGCAAATCTTTGTGGCGGCAGAAAGCCTCATTTTCCTCCTGAGGAACTGTTGGTGGGCTCCAATCTCCAATCCTGTGGGTTGCAGTACAGTGCATATCCTACAGAGCCACTGCGATCCCATGTTAATCTGGCGGTTGGTTGGTTATGTGCCGTGGAGTTGGTTTCGACTCATGTGACCCTGTACAGGGTTTCCGAGGCTGTACATCTTTATGGGAGCAGAAAGCCTCATCTTTCTCCCATGGAAGAGCTGGAAGTTTTGAACTTCTGACCTTATGGTTCGCAGACACAACACTATCAGAGCTCCTTATGTGTAATCTAAACCCCTCTAATTTCAGGATAGCAAAAATGAGAATATTACACTTCTGAAGTTTTATTATTACTAGAAAGTTTTGAACCTGCATAACCTTGTTGCTGTCTACAATGATGTTGCTGATGTTAAGTGCTGTTGAGTCAGTTCTGACATGCAGAGACCCTGTATCAGGTTTTCAAGGAGCGGTTGGTGGGTTTGAACTGCCAACCTTGCAGTTAGCAGTATACTGTTTATCCTACAGAGCCACATCAGGACTTTGTCTATATCTACAGGCTCATAAGAAAGACAAAAGTACCAAGAAGTCCAAAGATTGAACTTAAAATTGAACCAGGGCCTTCCCATCATATGATTGTCTCTTACTTTGTACTTTGCAGGGCCAGAAGCTTAGTTCCTCCCCACCAGTCTTTCCTTTAAAGAGTATTTAAGTGAAAGTCAAAGGACTTCCTCAGTGAGTTATTCTAGAACTTGAAATGAATGGCTGAAGGAGGCTGTGACATCTCTTTACTTATTGTTCTTGTTAAGTGTTGTCGAGTCCAGCACATAGTAACCCTGTATAGGGTTTCTGAGGAGTGGCTGGTGGATTTGAACTGTCGAGATTGAAGTTCAACTTGACCATGTGGTCCAATGCTTTACCTTACAATGCCACACCAGGACTTAGAGGGCTTTTAAAGGAAGTTTCTAGATATAGTCTCACCCAGAGGCAGGAGAATGGACCAGCTGACCTCTCCTTTCTAGGCCTGGGATTCCAAGGAAGCGGGAGAAGTTTTATCCTTTTAAGGGGTTTTTTCTTTCATCTGAAAATGATTGGTGGTGGAATAAGGTGTCATCAGGTCACAGCAGTGAGTGGGTGAGGCTGCCCCACCTGCTGAATCAAGGGAAGCTACCAGGAGGGGAAGGGCTTTGAGATGCCTCATGAAAGAAGTCTGGGAGGAGGCTTGGGGTTGGCTGGTGGGTTGGCTGGCAGGTCATGGCTGGTCTCAGAGAACCAAAGAGGAAGAGATGGATTCTCCTTGCTCCATATTCATAAAGATCCTTCTCTGGAAGGCACACCTGCTAACTTTCTGACCTCCTGAACCCTGTGAGAGATGGGGTAGAGGTTAGCAGCCAGTCAAATTCCACTGTCACTTGGTCTAGGGGGAAATGTTGCAACAGGAAGGCTTAAAGTTAGACAGGGGGATAACAACAGGATAAGATGGACATGAATGACTGGGGGCATTCGTGGGACCCCTTTCTTTGCAGGCTTTTGAAAATAAAGCATTCCTCTGCTTTGAGACCCTCCGTTGGCCACAGTGATGAACTTTGGAGACTTCTGGTGAGCTTGTATGTGAGACATAGGCTGTCAGGAAATGCCTTCCTGTGGAACCTTTGCAGCTGCATTTGGGAGTGGAGAGGGCAAGACCCCAGGACATGGGGCTAGACACTACAAGTGGCCCAGCTGGAGTGAGGGGCATGGGGGAACTCTGGGAATGTGACCTTTTCTCAGGGGGTTCTCAGTGTCCACCCTTACTTCAGAACTCGACAGATAAAAGCTCTCACCTCCTAGTGTGGCACTGTAGGATAAGCACTGGATTGGTAACAACAAGGTTGGCAGTTCAAACCCATCAACCACTCCTTGGGAACCCTATACAGGGTTGCTATGAATCCGAACTGATTTGACTGCACTTCGCAACAACAGCTATAGCTTAGCTCCTGGAAGACTTGGGGGGGAATGAGGGTGGTGCGTGAATACTGGGCCAGCCCTGGAAGGAGAACTGTTTCTTTGGTTTGTTTTCCAGAGAAGGCCTTTCCACTCCTTGGAGACTGGGTGTCCCTCAAGGGAAAAAGGAGTCATGGGCCTGGTACAAGAGGTCCAAAAGGCCAGGCAATATCACTGGTTGAAAATTCAACTGAATAAATATCTGTTGAATCAAATACAAACCTCTTCTTCTGTGTGCACAGGAAGTGAGCAGCTCCCAGCCTGATTGGAGAGAAAGGCCTCTCTCAGAGGTCCTGTGTGCTCCCTTCTCTGGGCCGCCCCAGCTCCTCACAGATACCATGTGCGTGGTTTACAACAAATTTACATCATTTACTTACTGGTCTATTTTCCCACTGGATTGTAAGCTCCCCAATGTAAAACTTGCCTGATTTAAGGCCTAGTACATAATAGGATGCTCAGTAAACATATGTGAATGAATGAACAATTAACACCAGGTGGTCTGAGCTAAATACCTTCTGAATAACATAGGCAGTGGATTCAGTACAGGGATTCAGAGGAGGGAGCTGCCCCCTTGGACTTGGAGCCGAGAGAAGTCTAGTGGAATACATAAATTAGTTTTGTCTTCCCATTTACTTTGAAATCATTTGAGCCTGTTACTCTCTCTCCTCAGGATGATTGACAGTAGTATTCTCTAGCATCCATTTGTACCCAACTTCCTATTATCTCTGCATCGGCCTCAACCATTCACCATCCTTCCAGAGATGTGCTGGTGCTAACTCCCATTGCCTTGGGAAAGCTCACTGTATACCTCTCTTCCCAGCATGCTTCACATTGGTAGCTTGATTGCCTGGAGTATTTACACCATGGAAACTGGCATGTATTACAAGCCAGTCTTTTTTCTCCTTCAAAGAGCCAGTTTTTAAACTTTTGTCAGTGTACCAGTGCAATTCACCTATTCCTCTACTACCTATCCATTCTCCTTTTTTCCTCTTCCCTCTCTTTCACTTAAGCTTTGTCCCTCAATCTCTCCCTCTCTCCCTACCTTCATTTTAATGCAATTTTCAACTAGCTACATATTCATCTATCAGCCATTATCCATTTCACATCTCTTATCCATCCATTTATCCATTTACCACTCTTAAGTTCACCTACCTTTTCTTCCATCCATCCATCCACAAATGTTGTCTGAATACCTTAGTGTCAGCCTATTTCTAAGGCTCAGAATCTTTCCCCAAATTCCTGGAAGTTAACCACATATTCTCTAAGGACCAGCAGAGGCCTTCCAGTGCAATATCTCAGGTTCAGGTGAAATAATATTGGATCTATTACCAAAACCCTTCTTTAGTTCCTTCTTTTCTTCTCTGCTCTTTCCTCCTATGTTTTATCTGGGGAGGACGGTTAGGGATGTCCTCCTCATCCAGCAGACCAGGCCAATATTCCCCTCCTCCTCCCACCTCTCTCTCTCCACCTCTTCTTTCAGGCCTGGCTTTTTGATAAGAGGTTTTGTAACCCGGAAGTTCTCATGAGCTCTTAGCCAACTCCCCAGTGAGTTCAAACAAGAGGGGGCTCCTGTGGAGCTTGAGAACAGAGCTGTCATGTAAGAGGGGAATCGCATCATGAAGCCAGCACTCCTCACCCAAACACCACCCCCACACACCTTCTCTTAAAACTTCTAGCTGCTTTGTGAACCATACTTGGCTCTGCCCTTGTTCCCAAGGGCTGTTATTGCAAAGGATTAGCTGTTCAGCCTGGTGAGCCAAAGGGGCTGGGCTCTCAGAACTTGGCCTGGATTTGAGGGGAAGGAAGGGAAACCCACTCCCCTACACAGAGCCAAGAACCTGCCACACCAGCCACACCTACCTTGTGCTCTGCCCTGTTCAAGCCAGCCTGGCAGAGCAAAGCTGTTTTACTTGGGAATGGGTTAGGGGCAGATGTGGGCTTCCTGGGACCATGGCAATATAGGGTTAACCAGATGGCATGGATTGGTAGGAACTGAGAGGACTGTCCCCAGTGTTCTTTCTTCTTGGGGGTTGGAGAAAAAAGGACTTAGAGCAACTTGTCCTCTTTTTCTGCCTGAGATCTATATTTACATGGCAGTCCTACGTGGGCCGCTCCTTTCTGAGCTTTTCTGAGTCTCATACTTCTTTGGCTTCCTTGTGGAGGACATTACCTGTGGTCCAGTAAGGAAATGAGTGTCTCAGTGATAGAATTCTCCCCTTCCAAGCAAGAGACCCTGGCTCAATTCTTGGCCAAAGCACTGCCACCACCTGCCTGTCAGTGGAGCCCTGTGTGCTGCAGATTTCAATGGAGTTTCCAGATGAAGATGGACTGGGAAGAAGGCCTGCTGATCTACTTCTGAAAACCAACTAGTGGAAGCCTTCTGGATCACAAAGATCCTTTCCACACCTCGTCATGGGGATGGTGCAGGGCTGGGAAGTGTTTTGTTTTGTTCCATTGTGCATGTGTTGCCATGAGTCAGGGGCTGATTTAAGGATTTAAGGCAGCTGACAATAACCACCACCACCACCACCACCATCACCACCACCACCACCTGTGGGCCAGAGAAGCTGAGCTTTCTTTCTTTTTTTCAGTTACACAGAAAACCTACTGCGGAGACAGATTTGGACTCTTGCGTGAATGTTCCTCATCACTGTTTCCCTGTCATTTTGATTTGGATCCTAGCAGGTCCTGACCTGCCCCTTATAGAATAACCTAAGATCTGTGTGCGTCTTGAGGACTACTGGGACAGGAATGGCTTGCAAAAGCCATCTTCTAGAGGGATATTTAGGTCATTACATGATCTCCTTGCCCAAGATCTCAAGAGCTATGGCTTCAAATCTCCACCACACTTGATGTAGGATGGTGAGTATCTGTTTAGAACTTCTGTTTTCTTAATTATTTAATAGGAATAATTGGAAGGACTATAGTGAGGATCAAATAAGCTTATATATGTAAAGTGCTGAGAACAGTGTTTAATAATCAGTAACCACTTCCTTCCAAATCCAAACGGAGCTGTGGCTGGTGAAAACCCTGTATTGGGTTTTCAAGGCTGTAAATCTTTACGGGAGCAGAAAGTCTCATCTTTCCCCGTGGAACCACTTGTAGTTTTGAACTGCTGACCTTGAGATTAGCAGCCCGACTCATAATCACTACCTGACCAGAGCGCCTTACCTCCCAAGGTAGGGATTCAAAATTTATAAGGTGATTTGGCTCGCATGGCCTGATTAATAGTCCTTCTGTCCGGTGGACCTCTGTGGGCACCTCACATCTGCCCCAGGGGTCCCTTAGAGCAGAAAGCCTGCCCCCCTGTGAAGACAAAGCCCTCCTCCCCCCACCTCTTTGCTGATGAGGACCAAATTAGTCAGAAGCAGCCCGACAGGTTGCTGAGTTGTGGAAAATAATTAAACAGGGGAAGAATAAAACACTTCTTTAAAAACCAGGTTAGGTATGAATGCGCAGGGCGTGGCTCCTGTGTAATTAGCCGCTCAGCTGGCCCGTTGTGTCAGGTTGGCCCCTGCTACGCCGCCCACTGGCGCCTGCTCCTCCCTGCCCCATAGGTGTGTCTCTGGGCTCGGTAACTGCCGGCCCCACTCCATGCGGAGACGCACACCACACCGGACAGCTCACCCATCTGGAGCCACAGCAAGCCCAAACAGCCCAGACCAGTGACCTGCAATGGAAGCTGCAGATGCCTCTAGGAGCAACGGGGCGAGCCCAGAAGCCAGGGATGCCCGCAGCCCAGCAGGCACCAATGGTAGCCTGGAGAATGGGGCCAAGCCTGAAGCCAAAGATGCCAAGACCACCAATGGGCATGGCGGGGAGGCAGCTGAGGGCAAGGGTCTGAGCAGCGCCCTGAAGTCAGGGGAGGGGAAGAGCTCCCTGTTCTCCGGGAACGAGTGGCGGCGGCCCATCATCCAGTTTGTTGATTCCGTGGATGACAAGGGCTCCAACTACTTCAGTATGGACTCCGCTGAAGGCAAGCGGTCCCCCTACTCAGGCCTCCAGCTGGGGGCTGCCAAGAAGCCGCCGGTCACCTTTGCTGACAAAGGGGAGCTGCGGAAGTCCATATTCTCAGAGCCACGGAAGCCCACTGTGTCCATCGTGGAGCCGGGGGAGGTGCGGAGGAACAGCTACCCGCGGGCCGACACCAGCGCCCTCCTGAGATCTAAGTCCGGCTCAGAGGAGGTGCTGTGTGACTCTTGCATCAACAACAAACAGAAGGCTGTCAAGTCTTGTCTGGTGTGTCAGGCCTCCTTTTGCGAGCTGCATCTGAAGCCTCACCTGGAGGGGGCCGCCTTCCGTGACCACCAGTTGCTGGAGCCCATCCGGGACTTTGAGGCCCGCAAGTGCCCCTTGCATGGCAAGACCATGGAGCTCTTCTGCCAGACAGACCAGACCTGCATCTGCTACTTGTGTATGTTCCAGGAGCACAAGAATCACAGCACCGTGACCGTGGAAGAGGCCAAGGCCGAGAAGGAGGTGACTGTGGGCCCCTGTAGGCCTTTCAGGGTTCTTAGTGTTTGGGCTAAAGTCTCCTTTAGGAAACTTTCCCTTCCCCTTCACATCCCAGGCTGGGCATCAGAAGGACAGAGCCGTTTTCTAGATGGGCATTTAGGGTCTCAGTAAAGGTTGGGGGTTGACTGAAATCGTAGGATAAATTCAGGTCAGCTCAGAGAATAAGACCATCATAGCATAGTGCTGTAGGATAAGCATTGGACCACAGGGTCAGTGATTCAAACTCACCAGTCACTCCTCAGAAACCCTGTACAGGGTCGCTATGGGTCGGACCCGACTCGATGGCACTTAACAACAACAACAACAACAACCTGGAATTACATTAATATTAGTGCCATCAGGGATATCAGAGAGCATCCAGTGGATTTTAGTCAGCCTCTTTCATTTTCCAGAAGAAGAAACT
>NW_006408526.1:33432374-33488449 GCF_000296735.1 Chrysochloris asiatica | reverse complement strand
CCCCCCCGTCATGGCTGCTCTAGGTGAGGCCTTGTGGGTTTTTTCTGTGGGGTTGCATGTGATCACGGCTGTGTCTGTAGGTGAACGTTATGAGGGCTGGAGTATGTGTGTAGGGGTGGGCAGTGGGGGGAGGGGGGCATGTATATGCGTGTGTTTTATGTGCATATGTGGCTGCATATATTTGTGTATATGAGAGGTCAGTATGTTTCCCTGAGCCCTGTGTATGTGATTATCCTTGTATTGCCATGGGGATGAGCACAGGCATGCAGAGGCTTGTGACCGGCACACCTGTGGAGGTGTTCTAGTCTGAGAACCCAGTTGTGGCTGTTACTCTTTGCCCCACAGATGCTGGGCCCAGCTCACCCACACCTCTGCAGCTACCTGCTGTGGGTGGCCTCCCCTAAGGCGACCCTTCCTGGCAAGGGTTGTATAGAGGACCTGACTTTCCTCCAGAGTTTCCGCAGCCCTCAGGCTGGGGTAGTACAGCCCATTCCCTGCCCAGCCTTCCTGACCAGGTGTTTGTTGAGACTCTCCCCCCACTGCTTCTTGTCCTACCTCTGGGCAGGGAGGGATGAGCTAGAAATGGGAACAGATGCAAAGATACTTCTGGGAAGCTTCATTTGGGGCCCAAGCGGAAGGTATTTCTTGTCCCCCACCCCCACCTGGATGGAAGCTTCATACTAGGGGATATATATATGTGGCAGGGACATGAACCCCATCCCCCAGGGACTTCTTTGGAACAGTGGGAATCATCTCATGAATGACAAGAAAGTGCAGAGCCTCAGACTGGGGGTTGTTGCTGGGTGTCTTCCAGTCAATTCTGATTCATGAGACGGTAAAACTGCCAGGTTGGATTTTCTTGGTTGCAATTTATATGGGAACATATCACCAGGTCTTTCTTCCATGAAGCTTCTGGGTGGGTTTGAATTGCCAACTTCTTATTTAACAACCCAGTGATTAACCGTTGCACTACCAGGGCTCTTTGGCAATCTGAAATCCAGTCCTGGTTGTGGTCTCTAGTTAACTGTGAAACTATGGGTAAGCTTGTCTATCCTCAGCTTCCTTTTTCCTATATGTAAAATCAAGGGGTGGGGTAAGATTGGTGGTTTTCCATGAACCTTACAGAACCCTAGAATTCTCAGAAATGTCTTTGAGTAGTCAGGGGAGAGTGGTAAAAAGATGCCAAGAAGGCTCTACCAAGCAGATCGCATCCATGCGGATGTGTTTCATACCAGGATTGTTTTATATGCTCAAAATTCTGGCCCAAACTTTGAAACGAGAGTATCATGAAGCTGTTTAAGTGGCAGGAGGGTCTCAGACATCCCTCTTTGGAGGAGCTGGGAGCTTGGAATTTGTGCTTTGGTACTGAGACTTCTGTAGGAATCAAGCCTGATGTAGGTCAGGAAGCAGAACCGAGACACACAAACAAGATTAGGAACCTACGCCCTGTTATGCCAAAGCAGCTGAATATAAACATCAGATCAGAGTATTAGCAACATCGCAATATCATCAGTCTTCTTTTTCACCTTGCAGGTGGGACACAGGCCTTGAAAGGGACCTTCCAAGATTCTAGAATTTGAGGAAGAAACCCTCTAAGTCTTCTTCCAATGTCTGAGAGCTTCACTGAGGGGCTGGGACTCAGGATATATATGCCACATCAGGGGCTTCAGGAGCAAGTGTTCTGGTCCATTGGGGAGGTTCTCATGGTGGAGACTTTAGACCGTGCCTGTGTGCTTGTGTGTGTGCGTGTGTGTGTGTACACACATGCCCATACCTGCGGTGTAGAGAGGCAGGCAAGAGTGGTACAGAGAAGCAAGGAGACTGAGATGGAACAAAGCAATTGGTCCAGGTCTGGCACTGCTGAAATGTCAGACATCAGGTGCATTAGCACAGAGCAGGGTTAGTGGGCTGATGGACCAAAGAGAATGAGCATATCAACCATGGCATCCTCTGGAGGAGTCTCCTACAGACCCAAACATCAGCCCACACTCAGCTTTTTGCAAGGAACCCAGTTCAAAACCTGTTCTGAGGCCTGCTGATGAAGACACAGGTGAGGTAAATCCAGACCTGTCCTGATTAGTTGCATGAGGCTGTAGCTGACACCCAGGGCTGTGGAGCTCACCTCCTGGGCCTCACTTGGTGTTGTTAAGTGTGTGTGTGTGTGTGGGGGGGTGGGGTGGGGTGGGGTGTGAGAGTGAGCTCCCAGCAGCTCAGAAGCAGCGCCTTGTCTGCTCTTGATTCCATCATTTAGCTCAGCTCATTTCTCTCACCATGCTTGCTGGCTTTGTTTTTCATCTTGTTGCCCAATTCTAATGAGGTGGAATCATCACCTACTTACTGGGCATGGGCGGTCCATGGCCCTTGAGTGTTCTGAGCTGTGCTGGTCTGGGCAGGAAAGCTCTTTGTGGGCAGACTGCAGTGACAAGTATTCAGGAAAGGGAGCCAGGCTCAAGGGTGCTGTGGAGGGGGCTGGGACACTTTTCCTGGAGTTCATGGAGAACAAGAATAGGGTGGGCAAGTTAGGAGATGGAGATGACCTCTGGGATGCTGGGGGGAAGCCTGGTATTCACAACAACAGCAACAACAAATTATGTACAGTTTTGGAGGTTTACAGATCAGAAAGAAACAAGGAAGAAAAGAGAAAGAGCAGGCAGGTAGAAGACAAGCTAGGCTTTGTTGAGCACATCTATGTGTCAGGCATGGTGCTTGGCATTTTCATTTTGTCCTAATTATTGCTGACAACGGTCCTATGGGATGAGTGTTACTCACCTATTTTATAGACTCAAAGGTGCCAAGCAACTTACCCAAAGCTGCAGAGGTACAAAGTGGAAGAGCTGGAATTCAGACCGAGACTCTTGGTCTGGCCGAAGCCCAGGCTGTTTCCTCTCCACTGTTTAAAACCTTTTCTTGGTAGGACTGGAAGGTCTCCTTGAGGCTATTGAGTCCAGAGATTCCCAAACATTAATTCTCAGACCAATGCTGAGCTGTCTACACCAGAATCACCTGTGAATCGCTACAACATAGAGTCCTGGGTCTTATCCCAGTAGGTTCTGATTCAGGAGTTCACAGGATATGCCCAGAATCTGGAGTCTTAAGTCTCCTTGTTGTTGTTGTTGTTAAGTGACGTCAAGTAGGTTCTGGTCCATAGTGACCCTATATAGGGTTTCCAAGGAGCGACTGGTGAGTTTGAACTGCCGACCTTGTGAACTTACAGTGCCACACCAGGTCTCCTAAGAGGTTCTAATGATTAGCCTGCTTGGAAATCAGAAGCCTAGTCCAATTCTACCTTGAGATGAATTGACTTCCCCCAGGACCCCTGCTGGTCTGAAGGCTGCCTGGTGAGGCTCTTTTCATCCCTTTATGCCCCCTCCCTGGACTGAGCATTGTCAGGAATCAGAGGAACCGTAAACCGTAATCAAACCGACTAACTAATGTTGGACTATTTGTCATCTGGGTGGAAACGAGGAAATCTATCCACCATTTCAGATTCTTATCCAGAATAATTACCATTTGTCAGAGAGTACAAATTTGGCAATTAACTGGCTCATTTGGCAAATGTCACAGCCCACGGCCCAAGTGGTTAATTCAGGCTAGGGCAAGATCACAGTGGAATCTCCCATCCCTGGAGGTAGCACAAGCACACACATCTAGGTGAATGTTCAAGTGCCTGTGCTCCTGAAGACTCCGGCCTGGCTGAGGCATCACCAGCTGCTGAGCTACCTCTCTGAGCTCAGGGAAACCTTTAAGGGATGATTTCAAGGGTGGGTGGCCCATGCAGGGCCTGTTCTAGGTAACCGAGAGCCAGAGGCAACCAGATGAGCATAGAAAGTATTTAGGGACAGGCCTGGACACGGTGAAGGGAATGCTATGGGGAGCAGGAGGAAAACACTGAAAGGGAGGTGCAGGCAGGGGCTTCGGTCAAGTCCCAGGGAGACAGGAGAGAGAAAGCCAGGCTTCAGGGCTCCTGGGGAGGGGATCTGGTTGGAAAGGGGAGGGGCAACAGGGAAGAGGTAGAATCCACTATTTGCAGCAGCTGTGAAGTGGAGGAACCCAGGTAAGCAGACTCAAAGGGGATGGACAATGTCCTAGAAGAACAGAAGAAACCTGGAGTTTAAGAGTCCTACTGTGGTTCTTGGGTTAATGTGCCAGACTGCAAAGCCATTTGAACTGCAAGGTTGGTGGTTGAAGCTCACCGGCTGCTCCTCAGAAACCCTATACAGGGTCGCTATGGGTCAGAACCAACTCGATGGCACTTCACAACAACAAGAAGTTATTGGATCTTGACCTTACCACTTTCTTAGCTGTGAGAACTCAGCTATGTTTGTACTCTTTCCCAATTTCCACATTTGTAAACTGGGATATCACAGCTATCTTCAGGGTAAAGGAGAAAATGCCTAGCACATTGTTGTTAAGTGCTCTGGCATCGGTTCTGACTCAGAACCTGTGGAGGATTTCCAAGGAGCAGCTGGTGGGTTTGAACCACCGACCCTGTGGTTTGCAGTCCAGTGCTGATCCTACAGCACCACACCAGGAGTCCATGGCACATAGTAGATGCTCAGTAATAAAAATCAAGTTTCTTCCTTCTTGTGTTGTGGGAGAACCCAACATCTTTGGGAACCCTTATGCTGTGTTGTTTCCCACATCCTGTCTCAGCTCTGTGTAGCCCTGTCAGCAGAGACAAATTGTTAAGAGCTGAACAGATATGGGTACAAACCCAGAGGTCCCAGCCCGGACCCTTGTTTCCTGACAGGAGTAGGACTCATCCTAGAGGTGAGAGACGGCCGTTTCCACAGCACAGTGTTCCCATCCAAGATCTGCTCCAAGATCCTGCTGCATCCTGCAAGTCTGGTTTTGCAAGACATTCTGTAGAAGCAAGGCCCCCTCCCAGGTCCTTTGTCCAGCTTTCCTAGTGCCCAGAGAAGTAAGGAGGCTTCGTCTTTCCTCACCCTCACGGGTTCTTCCGCCCACTGCTGCAGACAGCCTGTCTCTACTTTTGACGCTGCCCTCACACTTTTCCCAGAACAACCATCTCTGCCTCCTAATCACCCAAGTCACTGGCTGTGCTCTTCCTTCCATATCTCAAGTGGCCCCACTGCCCTCTTTTCCTTTCTGCCTTATGTCCTAAATCCTGGGAGGCTGACCTCTGGCTGCTGTTGGTCCAGGCTCTTCATTGTTCTAAAACCCTCTTGTGTTTTCCATTTTTTAATACCCTAATTCCCTTTCATAATACCCTGTTACCCTTTGTCCAGTATGGTCACCTGGTCAGACTGCTCACCTGCAGGTCCTATTCTAGACTGATGAGTTTCCAAATGGCTCTCAACAAGTCTCCTCCTGTGGGGTGTTCATTCCAGACACTTGACTCCCCTGGCCTTCTCTGGTTAAACCGTTTCCACCCTACAGTTCGTTGTTGTTGTGAAGTGCCATCGAGTTGGTTCTGACCCATAGCGACCCTGTATGGGCTTTCTGAGGAGCAGCTGATAGTTTGAACTGCCGATCTTGCAGTTCAAATGGCTTTGCAGTCTGGCGTATTAACCCACAATACCACACCAGGAGGGTTACAACTAGTTTGTTGTTAAGCACCATCGAGTCAATTCTGATCTATAGTGACCCTTATTGCCTCTTTTTTATCCCACTCTCTTTTCCCCAGCCCCCTGCAATCTTTAATGATCTTTAGTCTGAACCTCCATTTTGCACTGTTAGCCTAACATTTGACCTTCCAGTCTCTTATTCTGTGTCTTTCGCCCTTTGAACAGTGAACCCGATGCCACAGACACACCGTCCTCACCACTGAAAACCACTACGTTCTCCCATGGCCACACCTGCCCCTTCCCCTTACTTATCTGTGACCTGAGGCCTGCTACTCCATGCAGATATCCACAAACAGTGACAAGAACCATCGTCTGTCAGCATATCCTCAGTTCATGCTCACAATGCCTCCGGGAGGCAGGTCTAGGTCCTCTACATAAAACGCTGTAGGATAAACCCTGAACTGCAAGTCAGTTTGAACTTCAAGGTTGGCAGTTCAAACTCACCAGCTGCTCCATGGAAATCCTCTACAGGGTCACTATGAGTCAGAATAATAACACTGAGGCAGGGAGAAGTCAAGTCCCTCAGAGAGGACTACCTGCATTGTAGGTGGGGAGCTCTCTTCTGGAACCCCTGTTGCTTATTTTGTGGAGGGACTGCTGTTTTCCCATCTGTGACTAGGACCTTCACCAGGGTTGGGCCTGGACCTGAGGGTGGGAGAGACGGTGGACAGGAGGTATGAGAGAATGCACTTTTGCCCTGGGGGTGGTGAGGTGGGAGTGAGAAACCCAAATGCTAGTTCTTCCATCCCTGAGCCATTAGAAAGTCTCAGTGGGAGTGGTTGGGAGCCCTAGCTCTCCTTCCCACCTAAGACTTAACTCAGGTGTTTTCAGAGATGGGAAAGTTGCCTGGGAGAGACCCATTGTTTAGTCTCTCAGTCTCTTCCTCACAGCTTAGATCTAGCTACCAAGTGCAGTCTTCTCAGGTGTCTTCAGAGACACGGGCTCAGTTGACTTTTGAACTTTCAAAGTCTGAGGGCTGAGTCTTCCACCATCTACAGTGGGGACTTATCCTCTTTGCTTTCCAGTCTCCACAATGCTGTCTGTTGACACCTGAACTCTCTCTTGTCTTTTCCAGAGACCAGGCCAAAATTCTCATACCTGTCTCTGTCATTCCTCTCTTCTTGAGAACCATCTTCCATCTCTGGTGATGACACTTTCTGTGTCATGGAATTTCCAGCCCGTTGTTGGCTAGGCAGATGCCTGGAGAGTTCAGGCAGAGGGGGAGGGACTTGGCATCAGAGGCTCTCAGTCTGGAGTGCTCCATGTCTCCCACTCAGTGCCTTACCTACCTTTTTCCATACAAGCCAGCTCCCCAGCCCTCTGGCACCTTTCCCAAGAGAGCCAGAGAAGCTCCATGGACCACCAGCCCACTTCCCTGAGTGCCCCCTTGGCATGGTGGAGCATTCAAAGGAGTGATGTATGGTGAAGTTCTCTGCCCAGTTCCTGTGACTCTGTGCGGCTGAAGCTGACATTCCTAGTGGCTTGTGGCTTCTCATGTTGATGATTTTTATGAGTTCCTCAAGCAGACCGTTGGAGAAAGGGTGTGTCTCTGTATTCAAACCCCCAAAGATATTTGGGGAGATCTTCAACCATCTAAAGACTTCCTTGGGTACCTTGAACTTCATGCCTATCACTTGGAGATCACTCACATACCTTCCAAGCTGGAAGGTGCTTTGAGTGCCCTAGAGGGAAGCCCAGTAGAGTTACAGAGGTGCCTTTTGGTTTGGCTGAATAAATCGTCCTTAGCTCCATGCCTCCCTTTTCCCTCTGTTGAGCTGCTATTCAGAGAAGAGCATTTCCCCAAATGGAAAAATAAAAAAAGTCTCTTTCTGCATATGCATATGGCTATGCATATACATGGACACGAGAGCTTAAGTCCCAGTATGGTCTTGATAGATCCTCATCCATACTCCTCCCTAGCCCCTAATACACATGAGTACAGATCCTTAGAACCTCTCTTCTCTCCACAGCCTCACTCTAACTTCTCTCCTCCTCCAGGAACCCTGGATAAAAGTCTCTGTCTTGTCAAAACTGCAGAATGCATTTACTTTCCCATAAACAGGTTTATGGCTGTGCCTGCCCAAACAGAGTCCATGCCAGCGGCAATCCCAGCTCCTGCTTGCAACACAGGCTCACGTCATGCCTCAGAAACATTTGCACACTGTTGTTGCCATGAGACACTCCCTGGGTTGGGCTGTGTTGGGCTGAGCTGAGCTGAGCTGAGCTAAGCTAGGACCCTTTCCTCCTTTTAGCTCAAAAGAGGCAGGAGCTTCCCTTCCTCTTCCCAATGGTCCCAGGTCCACCTAAAGAAGCCATTGAATCAGTTTCCACTCATCGCGACCCTGTGTAGGGTTTCCAAGGCTTTAAATCTTCATCTTTCTCCTGACCTAAAAAAATAAGAACTCATAAATAAGATTCTTGGGCGGAGGAAACAGACAGAGGGTTAGTCCTTATAAAGCCATGGCTGGAATGTCTAGCCCTAAAAGCCTTAGGATTTGGAGGATATGGTGTTTCGCAGGTTACTGTATTCTTGGTGACTGAGTCTGGCATATCCCAGTCTTTATGAGCACTTACTGAATGAAGATATGAATGGATGAGTGATGAGGCCTATCCCAGCATTTACTCCTGGGGTGGGCCCTCTCTGATTCTCTGGTTCTCTTTTACCCCACTCCCTCTCACTCACCTGTCAATCCTGGGCCTTTCCCTGCAGACAGAGCTGTCACTCCAGAAGGAGCAGCTGCAGCTCAAGATCATTGAGATTGAGGATGAGACTGAGAAATGGCAGAAGGAGAAGGATCGCATCAAGGTGGGTGGCACCAGACCTTCTCCCTACTGTGCCCACAGCCTGCCTGTCCTGCCTGGTCCTCTGACGAGGCAGATGTTGGCTCTTGTTTGAGGCCTCAGGCCCACACTTATATTCCACACTTGTCTTTTCTGGGTTCCTCATCCTCTTGGCATTCCCACCAACTCCCCTTCTTATCTTGGCCAAGCAACCAGGTAGGATTTGGCCCACCACTTTGTGCTCATTTTATATCATTCCAGCAAATAAGGACCACACACTGACCTGTCCTCCAATATGCTCTCCAATGTCCTTCTGTGTTTACTTTGCCATCACACCAACTAATCACCCAGTTCATGTCATTTATCCTATGCTTGTCCCAGTGTGCTTGGACATATATCTGCCATATTGGATAACTGCAAACTTCAATCTGAGGTTACTGACCCTTGACTCTGGCACATAAACTTCCAGCTAATTCACTTTCTAAATGATGTTTGGTTTGGGGTGAGATTTCATTGAGCATACCCTAACTCCTAGGAGTCTCTGGATGGTGTCAACAGTTAACACACGTGTTAACTGAAAAGTGGGAGGTTTGAATTCACCCAAAGTCACAACCATTGAAAACCCTATGGCACACAGTTCCCCTATTGTGTTGTTATGAGTTGGACTTGATGTAAGTGTAATTGGTTTTAGCTCTGACTCAAGGGGGATGTTCTGGGTCCACGAGGAGTTGCCCAAGGGTGGAAATGATGGATTATGTCAATCTATCAAGAGGAAGGAACCACATGTGGATAAGAGAAGATAGGCTGAGAAAACCAAAACCAAAAACCAAACCAAAGATGGTCATCTTTATCAATAGATGGCATCTCTCTTATGGTATCTTTGAGTAAGAGGATGATGCTTGGCCAAACAAGTTTGCCAGGTTGGTCAGTGGAAATGCCCTAATCCTGTAGGAGGTGTGTTTTTGTTCTTACTGAAACTTTCTTCATCCCTTCCCCATCCTGGATCCAGAGCTTCACCACCAATGAAAAGGCCATCCTGGAGCAGAACTTCCGGGACTTGGTGCGGGACCTGGAGAAGCAGAAAGAAGAAGTTAGGGCTGCCCTGGAGCAGCGGGAGCAGGATGCTGTGAACCAAGTGAAAGTGATTGTGGATGCTCTGGATGAAAGGGCAAAGGTCCTGCATGAGGACAAGCAGACCAGAGAGCAGTTGCACAGCATCACCGACTCAGTGCTGTTTCTGCAGGTAACAGGCAGCTCCATTGCCACAGTCCCTCAGTCCCTCAGTCCTCCCACCCACTTTCCCACCTATCCATTCATACACTCATCCAAGCCACCCAGCTATAATCTCATTCTGTCATCCAATCCATCTGTTGATTTTCCATGCAAGCCATTTTCCTACCTAGTCCAAAAATGGCGCACAAATATCATCATTCCCAACTTCAATTGAGTATACTAACAGTACTCCAGGCTCAGCAGGAAAGAGATCTGCAATTGATTGGTGATGCCTGCTTTGGATATGAGTGATGGTGGTGGCATATGAGTGCTGCATATTTGTTATCCTCGATCTTGTCTACTCATCCATTCATCCTTCAATCTGCTACAGTGTTTGGGGGCACTGTAATGTCCAGCACGCTATTAGGTGCTGTGGAGAATAGAAAAGCTTAAGACATGGTTTCTGCCCCCAAGGAGCCACAATCCAGCTGGGAAGATAAGATGTATACAATTAGAGAACAATATAGAAGAGTATGTAATTAAGTGATAAAGCATATGGTTCAGGAGATAAATGTCTGTGGAAGCTTGGAGAAAGAACAGCAGGCTAGTGCGACAGAAAACAGCTTTGTGAAGGAGGTAGAATTTAATTGGGTCTTGAAGGCCAGTTAGGATTTGGAGGAGGAATTCTTTTGTGAGTAAAGGGAAGTTGGAAGTGCAGAGATGTAGAGGCAGAGTTGGGCATGGCAGGTGGATATGGAAATACCATGATGACTGACCCATGACACAATTGTAATTCCTTGCATTTCTTCAGTGCTTTCAGCCTTGGAGTTTTCACAGCTGTGCCCTCTCATAGCCCCCAGTGTGATAGGAGTTATGTACCGAGTTTTAGGGGTGCTAACCTGGAATTACATTAATATTAGTGCCATCAGGGATATCAGAGAGCATCCAGTGGATTTTAGTCAGCCTCTTTCATTTTCCAGAAGAAGAAACTAATGTTCAGTGAGGAAAATAGAGCTAGTTCATAACAGAACAAGAGTTAGAACCCGGTTCCCAGTGCTGAGTCTTCCAGCTAAACTGTGAGAGGCCCTGGCAGAGAGGGCTCCTCCTAGCAACTGAAGACCCAGGAAGTTAATGCTTTACTTCCTTTCTTGGTAGGAATTTGGTGAATTGATGAGCAATTACTCCCTCCCTCCGCCCCTGCCCACCTACCATGTTCTGCTGGAGGGGGAGGGCCTAGGGCAGTCGCTGGGCAACTTCAAGGACGATCTGCTCAACGTGTGCATGCGTCATGTTGAGAAGATGTGCAAGGCAGACCTGAGCCGTAACTTCATTGAGAGGAACCACATGGAAAATGGTAGGTCACCTCTGTGGACAGACCCAAGGCAATGGGCCTTTCTTTCCCAGGTAATTCCATCTACCTGGTACTAACTGGCATCCACCGCTGTTCCCCACTCCCCCCTCAACTCAAGCCTGTTTTGAACTAAGATTCAGAGACTGTTGCCCACTCCAGCACTGCATAGATGCAGCAGCTTGTATGCATCAGAGCCTCAACTGGCAGCTTTGGAAACTTGTGTCAATGTGGCCTGAGACTACATCCATGCTTAGAGGGAGAACTTGCTGGTCAGTGTGTCTGTGTTAAGCAGTGCTGAACCAAAGACAGGGCTAGTCCTTGTGGGACAGTTTGGAGATGGTGGGACACATTAGCTCTCCTGCAGTCAGCTCTTCTGATTCAGGCTGTCCCCAACAAGGTCAATTGAGTCATCTCACAGAAAGCCTCCTAATCTGAGAAACTACCCTGCTAAGTCTTTCTCCACAACCTTTAGGCCCTGAAGCCTAGGCACTTTCCCCAAAACCCCACCCAGGGGCCCAACCCGGGGACAGCCCTTGAGGATGCCACCTAGTCAATGACTTCTAGACGTGAACTCCGCAGAGGAAGAGACCTCAGTCTTCAGTGTCCAAATGGAGTTCTCTTTTGGGAGGAGAGGGGCATTACAGTGTGCAGAAGGGTGGGGGCTTAGGGGTGATATCCCACAGCACCCCTGTGAAATGTGGTCTCCTATTCAAGCACACCTGAGGACAGATGAACCATTTCCTAGCAAGACAGTCATTTGGCTTTTCACCAATGCATGGGTCCTGAAAGCCTCTCATTGACAACAGTGATGACACTGATGCTGGCTGAGTGTCCCCTCACGCCATGTGTTTCTCTGAGCTCTTCATTTACATCATCCTATTTCCTCCAACAACACCTTTGTGTGTGTGTTGGGCAGGGGGAAGGGGGGAATGTGCAGAGTGTTATTACATTTTGCACATGAGAAGGATGAAGCTCATAGAAGGATCTTTCCAAAATCACACAGCTGTATAGGGCATAACACTCTGCTATTCAGCCTTTTGTGCTTTCTCGTTGAGAGTCTACTGACAGTGGGGGAGGAGGTGCTGGGGTTGCAGAGTGTGCCGATCATTGCCACTGAGGTACACACTTGGTACTGGAGCCCCTCAGCTGAGGCCTGGACCTGATCTATGAGGATGGCCCAGATTGGGGCAGGGTGGTTTGGTAGCCTCCCATCCTCCCTCTGCTGCATAGTTAGGTCATGATTGTGTTGGTATGGCCTTTGTATGGGTGTGGCCCTTCAGCCCTGTACAAGGAGTGCAAGGAGGCGATGGGCAGGAGCTGGGAAGGGTACAGTTGATGTCAGCAGCCCTGCACTTGTGCCTTGGGCTGCGGGGAGGCTCCTGTGTGGCCGGCCTGTCACTGCTGCCTTCTTGTTGGGAGTGTGTCTGACTATGGGAGGCTGGGGATGGGCAGACAGTGAGTCATGCCTCCCCCTCACACCAGACCTGGGATACAGTCCCACTCACCAAGATCCAGGTGCTAAGAGGAGAGGGGCATTTGGTTGTTCGTTGAGTGCCTACTATGTGTCAGGGCCTCTGCCAAAGACAGGTGATGAAGATGAAGGATGAGACTCTGAGCCACTCAGTCTTGCTCTTCCAGAGGGAGGGTGGAAGATGGGGAAGTGACAAGAGGAAGGTGTGCCGGATGGAAGGCTAGCTCCTTGGGACGTCAGGCTTTGTTTGAGATGGGGAGTTGGCTAGCAGATGCAGTGAGATGTCAAGAAAGGAGGAGTCAGGTGTGTCCTCCTTTCCATGGTTTCTTCCAAAGTTTGAGCTTCTGCCTGATTCAGCTCAGCTGGCTGGATCCCTGGGTCATGGAGTTAGAATTACACTATAGTCCTCCACCTTGAGCTGCCAGCAGTGGCAGTGACTGAACTGGAAACAGAGGACCAAGACTCAAAACTCAACTCTGCCCGTATTAGTCATGCAACATTGGGCAAGTTGCTTCCCTCACCTCCTGGATCTCAATGTCCACAGCTGTTCCATGAGGATTATCAGACTTGCCCAGAGGCTGACATACAGATGGAATGAAGAAATTGATATCAGCAGCACTTTGTAATCTGAAGAATGCTGTGCACATGTTTTTATTCTCAAGGGGTCAAACCCTTTCCCCTGCCCCCAAGAGCACAGGAGCAGAGTGCATGCTGGGAAGAGCATTAAAGACCCAATGGCTGAGAAAGCTTGGCTCTTCTGGGGACTCAGCTGAGCCCAGCTCCTTGCTACCACCCCCTCTGCTGACCTGATCCCTCTCCTTCCTAGGTGGTGACCATCGCTACATGAACAACTACACAAACAACTATGGGACTGAGTGGGGTGCGCCAGACACGATGAAGAGATACTCCATGTACCTGACACCCAAGGGTAAGGGGGGTGGTCCTGGCTCCAGAATTGGTGCCATCTTGCTGCTGAAGGGTCCCCTCCTTTGGCGAGATGACCTGGGAAAGTCCTGGCAAATACCTGTTGTCCAGGTATAATCGTTAGTGCCTCCTTTCACTCTCAGACATGTCTGGATTGGATGCTAAATTATGCGTTCACCCTGTTCTTCCCAGGATGCAGGCAGCCTCTTCTTGCACCCCTGACTCCGTCCTGCATCTTGCTTCTCTTAAAGTGAGTCTCCTTGGTGCTGGTCTCATTGGCGTCTGTCTGCCGGTGACCGGAGCTATGTTTGGCTGCCACTTAGTTTTTTGTGTGGATCTTGAGCCCCTGCGGAAGGTTGTTTCCCCAGACCCATTCTGTTTTTCAAGGTTAGGAGGCCACCATTTCCTCTCCCCAATTTCCTCACTGTTCTCTACCTGTGCTGGAGACTAGGCCCTCCCTCATCAGTCCCAGCTTCTGGAGGTGACATCCTGGTAGGTACAGATCAGTGTCTACCTGTTCTTGCCCTGTGGTAGCCTGCCACATTCTTTGGCACCAGCAACAGACCACAACAATGCCCAAACATCAGGGGGGTGTGCCAGGCTGGCCAGTCCTCAGACACAACAAGCATGTGCTTGTGGAGTCAGGGGAGGAGGAGACATGGAGGAAGGGATAAGGAATGGGGGACGGGGAGGCAGGCCCTAAGCAGTAATTCATACACCCAAGCAAACACACACACACACAAACACTGAGGGAGGGGACTTGGAGAGATGAACTCAGTTGAAAAGAACTTCCTGCTGCTCCACCCAGTTTGAAAACAACACCTGGGCTTCTTGCAGAGGTCTGGAGAAGCAGCTGTGTGCCCCTTATCCCACAATCCTGGTGTGGGCCAGGCCCATTCCCCTCCCTGGAGCGCTGCCTGGGTGCCTACTGTTGTTAGCGGAGACAGGCACTCTTTCTTTACAGGCCTTCTCTACCTCGCCCTGGCCTGGTCCCTCTGGCTCTCCCTTCTCCTAGGATTACCCTCTGAGGTGACATTGAGTCAGCTCCTGCTTGGCCCTTATACTCTGTGGGGGAATGAGGGCTAGCTGAACTCTGCTGGGGTGGGAGGGGGCACACAACAACGGGGGTGGGGTGGGGATGGAATGTGGAAGGAAGGAGCACAGAAAAGATGTAACTTGAGAGTCTCAGGGTCTAGATGGCCTTGGGCTGACCACCCTCAGTTCTGGCCTCATAAGTCCCATCTAAGAAAACAAGAGGTTTAACTCAAATGCCTAGGAAATCTTCCAGCTTTGTCACTGTGAGTCAGCCTTTGACATTTGTAGGTGGATGAAAACAGGTTCCTCTGGTGTCACTACCCCTAGCACTGTGGCTCAGGACAAGGAGGAGTAAATCTGCCCTCTGGGAGCTCCCAGGCTCAGGGTAGAGAAAAGGGCAGGGCCAACAGGAATCATTAAGAAGACTGGGGAAATTAGGCCACTAAAGGGCTACCAGGAGGCCAAGGCTGGGATCCCTGAAAGAGAGAGAGTGTCCTCAGTAAAGAGCAGGGATGTGATGGTAGATGTAAAGAGTAGGGTTGTGGTGGACCAGAGAGTATTGGGGTGAAAGAAACTTCAGGCTCAAAGGTTTAGAGGAGGGACCAGCAAGTGCTGGACCAGGTAGGCTAGCACCAGAACTGTGTAGTCTGAGAGTTTGGTAGGGAGGGCAGAGCTGGTAGAAAGCCCCAGAAACACATAGGAGTTCATTTCTTCATCTGTGATGTGAGAATATTCAGATCCCTCTGCCTGTATCATAAGACTGTTGTGAGAGCCCAAATGGATGAAGGAGGAAAACATTCTGCCGTATAGGCTTTGTGCCATGGGAGTGAGCAACAGCCGCCATTTTGGCACCTGGGGGATGCTCGTGGGAATTGCTCATCAGACCAGCTCCAGATGCCTCACTCTCACTTGGCCAGGGGCCCATGTCTCTGCCCCCATGACTGCCATTGGTCTTCCCTTCCTCAGGAACTCTATCCCGAGGTTCCTGGTCTCATTCACAGTGTTTACCCAGAAAGTGTTGGGTTCTCCCCACCCAGGACCACTGGCTCAGGAGGAAGGGGCTGGCTTTCCAGCCTTCTGACGCCTACAAAGCCCCTAGGTAGGGTGTCTAGGTGTCTTAGTTTATCCAGGACAGCCAGGTTTACTGTTTAATAGCCCCCTTTTCAATCTTAGGGATATCCCAATTTGGACAAAAATTAAATGATCCCCTTCTCTTACTGGTAGAATCCAGGCCCCAAGATAGGCAGCTGGGTTTGGAGGCCAAAGGGTCCTGCCTATCACCATTTAGTCCCTGGAGTTGAGACATAGCTCCCTTTCTGCAATGAGAGTCTTCTGGTCTGCCTCACAGGTGGGGCCCGGACATCGTACCAGCCATCGTCTCCCAACCGCCTCTCCAAGGAGACCAACCAGAAGAATTTCAACAATCTCTATGGCACCAAAGGTACGAGGGGGCTCAGTTCAAGATTGGGCAGGGCCCATGTTTGGGCTGTACAGCAGGAAGTGGGTTTGGGGTCAGGGGCCAGGTCTGGGCCATGGGGTGGGGACACTGGGCCCTAATGTGAGATGAAAGTGGGGAGCTGAGGTAGGGAAGGTGGTTTTGAGCTTAATGTAGTGTGTGTAGGTGTGTGTGTGTGTGTGTGTGTGTGTGTGTGCAAGACACCATTAGGCTGGAGGAAAAGCAGCCTGAGAACCTTAGCAACACTGGAAATTCCCCGAGTCCACGTGATCTACTTACCCCTAAAGGATGAGTCAGGGGACCTGGAGCTCAGCAGTCACTCTGGCATGTCCCCTAGTAAGTATCAGGACATCAGGGCCCACAGACTTTCTATTTTTTTAAGTGAAAGTTTATCAGGCAGAGATCATCAGTTTTTACATTCAACAAATCGTATTTTGTTTCATTGTGATGTTTACAATCTCCTCCATGTACCATCATTTAATAGTATTTACCTCTATTCCTTTCTTTTCTTTTCTTTTTTTTTTCTTTTTTGATGTACACATACCACACAGAAAATATATATTTGTTTAAATGTCCAAAGGGCACATTTTGCAAGCCAGCCTCCTGCCCACAGGCCCACTGCCTTTGTCATTCCATGGGCCTGGAGTCAGTCCTCAGCTGCTCTGTCTCTCTATGCCATTGCCTTTTCCACCATCTCTGCTGTTACCACTTTTCTGGTTAGATTTCCACACTCCACTCATACTTTCCCCTCTTGATGGTCCTAGGATTCCTGAAATGAAAGATTAACTACTCCCCACTTTTAGTTATACCTTTTCTACATTTACAGTTGTGACCATCACAATTTGTCCTGAGAGCAATTACTCACAATTGAGTCATAAAGCTCTAGAACCCCCACCCCCTTTCACCAGACCCATCTGGACAAGAGGAAAACTATTTAGTGGGGATTCTACCTTAACCCCATCATTCTGAGACTAAGCATCTTTATGAAAGCTTATAAACCAGTCATTTTGTGCCTATTTTTTATAGTCATTGTCTAAGTTACCCATCTGTATCAACCCTGTGTACTGAGACAGGCTTGGTCCTTGATATGAAGAATCCTTCCCTTTCAGTTGGAATTTTGAGCAGCTACAATCATAAGCAAAGGTCCTGTTCATCAAATTGTAGCAACTTACGCTTGCTCCTGGTATCAAACTTCTGTATCTTCCTCTGGTTGAGTGCTGGTCAGCAAGCCATCCAAACTTGTCAAATGAGTACTATCTACAAGTTTGGGAGTTCTCACATGCCTCCCCCCACTTAAGACTATCTGGCCACTTCACTCTCAATTCTAGCCCCCAGTGGTTAGGTCAGTGTCCATGGACTTGGAAGTTCACATGTCTCCCTAAACTTCAGACTAGCCAGCCCTTTCTTTTTTCTCTCTCATTTTAAGGTTAATGGGTGTCTATGGAACACAGCCAAACTTAACCCATGTCTTCATTGCTGCATTTCCCCCACTTCCACTCACAAGTAGACCAGGGTGGTCATCAATGAGCGTACAAGACTGCTCGTGTGTTACTTTTGAGTTTCAGTCTTAGAAAGGGGTTTACATTGATAGGCTGCTTTTTCTTGCCTTGGTGGTTCCAAGGCAAACAGCTTACTTGATATTGTAACAGCCAAACAGTCTGCTTTATAATTTTTTCTGTTGGTATTTTTTTCCACGAATTACCTTCTGTTCCTCTAGCTGTTCCGGGTTGGTCTGCATGTTTTTTCAAGTGGGAATGTTCCACCTCAGAAGGTTCTGGGTGGGGCTCAGGATTTCACCTAAGGCTCCATATTCCACAAAGGCTTAATAAGAAGCCTGTTCACTCACAGAATATCTTTCCTGATCTGAAAAGTTATACTGGGTAAAGGCAGATTAGTTGAGCTGTCACTGGAAAGAAAAGAGGGCATGCTATACGCAGAGGGCCATCTCTGGAAATTCAGTTGGCAGGACTGCTCTGGGAGGTGTGTGACCTGGGAGTGAAATGGGGTCTTAGGAAGGTGGTTTTCTCAGAGAAAGCAGCCACATGCAGGGTCTCTTCTGCCCAGTGTAAAGAGGGAGACATTGTGTACAAAGACAGGGCCATGGACTCAGGGAGCCCAGGTTCTGGAAGCCTGTTGTGTCCCAGGGGCCCTGGATGCATGCCCTCCATGTGCCAACTTGTAGCCATAGGCTTCCTGGAGCTCCTATCCCCGACAGACCTGGGCAGGTCAGCAGAGAGGGAGGAACACGGAGGACCTCTGCAGTGAGGGTATGGTCCATGGAGACCAGAGGCATCTACACCCAGATTGGTGGCCAACTATTACCAACTGCCATTCCCTTCTCCATATTTATCATAGATTTGAGCCCCGTGAGGGCAGGAACTGTCTGTCCTGTTGGTTGCCCTGTGCCCAGGGCTGAGCAGTAGGGGCCCTCAGGAAACATTCGCTGAAAGACAGAATAAATGAATGTATAAATGAAAAGACAAGGCATATGGTCTCTCAGACCCTCGGGTGGGCATGCTCTTGAGAGCCTTCCTAATTCTCTTGTGGGAGGGGTCTGTAAGTGGACAGGCCAGCCCTCACCATTACTGACTGCTGGGGGTGGTGGGGACACTTTGGGCAGTCCTCCAGCCAGCTGAGGGAGGGGCTTGGAGATATGTATTCATGCCTTTATCATCCCTGTGGGTGTCGAAGCCCCTTTTTAATGCCCTCTCACTGCCTCTGAGGTTTCCCCCATATCCTCCCATGGCTTCTTTTTCCTTGAGCCTCGGAGACACAGTCTGCAAATGGACATTCATCAACCAATTCAACTTGGCAAACAGTTGTCAGGAGTTACATCAGCTGCCTCTGTCCCCAGTGCTTAGGATGGGCTTGTATTTATTTGTTTGTTTGTTCATTCATTCATCCATCAACCATATAATGAGCACCTTTGAGGAACTAGGCTTTGTGCCAGCAACTGACTGTGGTGATGGGCCAGGCGGGCATATTTCCGGCCCTCTCTGGGTCCACAGCCTGGAGAGCAGGGGGAGACAGGCATGTCAGCTTGCAAACACAACCCAGGGAGAAAGTCCACCCCAAGGGAAGGACAAGGTGATGTGAGGTGTGGGACACATACAGACTTGGGGTAAATTACACATAAGCTAAGTCCTGAGTGGATTTACTGAGGGTGGGAGAGCAAGTGCATTATCCAAGGCAGAGGATCCTGTCTATGCCACAAGCCTAGTGTGTCTAGGGAGCCAAGAGCTCAGCCTGGGTGGACGGTAGAGTGGGGCGATAAGAGGCAGAGGCAGGTCAGAAGGTGTTGAGGGGTGGGGTGGGGCAGTGAGTCCGGAAACGCTTGTGGGCTGTGCTAACTTAAGTACCTTATTCTGGGGATGGTGGGTTTTTAGGTAAGGCAGGGACATGAGGATGCTTTATATTTTATCATGAAATATAGATAGAAAATATAAATATAGAAAAACATCTTGGATGGCAGGAAGGATTGGAGGGAGGCGTGACTGGGGGATGGTAACCCAGCAGGGGCTGCAAGGAAAGTCATAAAATAACCGCATCCTGCCCTCCTGCCTCCATGCCAGACAGCCATGGTCTGATCCTCTTCCTTTTCCTGCCAGGTAACTATACCTCTCGGGTCTGGGAATACTCCTCCACCATCCAGAACTCTGACGACTTGCCTGCAGTGCAAGGCAGCTCTTCCTTCTCTCTGAAAGGTGAGACCCCAGCCCTGGCCCTCTGTGGCCCCTCACCTTGCCCCAGCCCTGATTTCTCCCTAGGGGAAGGTTCTTTGAAGACTCACTTGGCCATCACTTCACGAGCCTGCTGTTGTCCTATTCCTCACTCAGCAGTTTTTCACCTTGTAGAGGAATGAATGCTGACCTGGAGGCAGGAGGCTGAAGCCTGGCCATGACTTGGCAGGACCTTGGGAGCCACTGTCCCCTCTTGGGGCCTTGTTTTCTTTGCTGTGAAATAAGGGAAGGGGTAGGGGGCCAGACTAACTTTGCTTGAATCTTGATCACCACACACACCAAACCCACTACCATCAAATTGGTTCTGACTCACAGTGACCCTATGTTGTTGTGAAGTGCTGTAGAGTCAGTTTGGACTCATAGTGACCCCACATAGGGTTTCCAAGGAGTACTTGGTGGACTTGAACTGCTGACCTTGTGGTTCGTAGTCCAGTGCTGTTCCTACAGTGCCCCTCCAGGAGTCTTTGGAACTGATTCTGACTCATAGGGATCCTATTGTAGTTCTTAAAGATGCTCTACAATGGAAGACCTTAGTGGTCTATGGGGTGAAGAAACATGGCACCCTCACACCCTGCAGAAAGCCTAGCTAACTGTTCTGTCTGGTGATTCCCACCATTAGCGACTTTAGAACCCCCCTGCTGTGTAATGCCACCTCACAGAGCCAGGCTCCTGTGGGAACCCCTTTGAGAAGGGCCGGTCTCTATGGCTTCTAAGATCTCCAATACCCCATTCTCCTTTTCCTACATCTTGTCCCAGCTTGCCTTGCTCTCCTGAGCTATTTGACAAGGCTGTGTGGCCAATTTCTCCTGTCCCTTGGGGTCATTCTCAGTGTGCAGCCTTGAACCAGATTCCAGCTTACAGTGGGGCCTGAACCTCACGTCTATCCTAGGGATAGCATGGGTGTGGGGAGCTGGGCGGAAGCCCATGTCTCATCTAGTCCCAGGACATTTGATCTGGAAGGATAAGCATTTAGGGAAGGCAGGGAGAAGGACAGGGTGAGGAGGGCCTGGCAAAGGACAGGGCAGGCAAACTCCCAAGTGGTAGCTTTATCACCTAGCCATCCTGTGTGGTCTGGGTTCCCAGCCAACACCCTGGGCAAAGATTCTTGGTACCAACAAGGTGAAGATGAAGGAGAAGGATTATGACCAGCGGACCCCAGGTGTCCTCCCTGGGAGCCAGGCCTGAGGAGCTCTGGGACTTGCAGAAGATGCTTCCTTTCTCTTACGCCAAGTTTGGGCCCAAGGCCGCCCGGCGGGGCAGATAACCACTCTCACATGGGATTCAGAGCTTTTTTGCTCCCAAATCTCTCCCTACTAGCCTTCATAGACATTCTCCTGCTTATGCCTGACTCTGGGAGCATCCCTTCTCCAAACACAGGAGAGTCAGCTCAGGAACCCCATGACCACATTCCTTAGCTGGCAGTGGCTTTGGGAGAAGGGTTCTGGGCAGGGGTGCTCAGTGTGCAAGGAGAATCCCACTAGCCATGACTGACCTGCCGGCACGAGTTCTAGGCAGCCCCGATGAAACCCCTGTCCTGTTTGGCTCCCTCCAGACCATGCTGCTAATGCCTCTCTCTCTCCCATCAGGCACTGGGAAAACCCCTTATCAGTTCACCACCTTGGGACAGGCCACTTCAGAGTTTTCCAAACCATTGGATGGCAGTGGTCTGTTTAAAAACAATCCCGGTACCTGCCTGTTTTCCACCCCTCCCCTTATTCTCTGCCACAGCAGGGCAGGTGGGCATCCTGTGGGGACTCTCTGCCACTTTCAGGGTGTCCTGGTACCTCCTCCCTAGAGCTCCCTGACAGAAGGGTGCATGCCCTCATTTGCCACCCCTAGCTGCCCCCTCCCCAACTTCTGCCTGCTGCACAAGGTGGGTCTCCTGGACCACTCCCTGTCCCCAGCCCCATCCTGGTCCTCACCTCTCCATGCCTGGTATGGGGCTTTCTCTCTGGGAACTGAGAGGTGAGGTGTGCATTGCCCTCTCTCACCTCCCACTCAGGGCCCATGGAGCCTTCTCTTTCCAAGGCTGCCCTTCCCTAGATGGAGGCAGAGACCGGTCATCTGCTCTGTCTCCTCTACCTTCTTATTAGGTGCCAACCCTGGGGTGGGCCAGTTGAGCTGTGGCCAGTAGTGCTGCAGAGGCTCTGTTGATGGGCCTTGGCCTTACCAGGCAGGGGTCAGTCAGCACAAGCCAGGAATAGACCCTGCTGGGTCTGGTCCTGCCTGCCTCTTCCCATGGCAGGTGTCCCTGTGGCTGGCAGTTGGCACTGCCAACTGTATTTCACTCTTCCAGTTCCAGTGGGTGGGAACTCACTCTGCAGTCTGGGGTTCCCTTCCAGGCCCTCTGGGCAGAGTGGAGTGGAGTGGGGTGGGGAGGGAGCACAGACCCCTTCTGGATCAAACCAGAGAGAGTCCCTGTGTTCCAGGCCACTCGGGCTTACTTACCTCACCCTGGGCGGCAGCCACACTGGTAAATGTCCAAAATGAGTGGCCCTCTCTGGACCCTGGTTCCTGCTGGTGAAATGGGAGAGACTGCAGAGTGGGCAGAAGAAAATGAAGATGGGTATGGGGGTTGAGCAAAAGGTGGCTCTAATCCTCACTGCCCCTTACTTGTCTATGTAACTCAGCAAACTGCTGAGGACCCAGAACCTGGTGAGGATTAGGTGTGAAGACCAAGGCCCCCAGCACAGTGCTTATCACAAGTTGGTTGGTTGGTTATGTGCTGTGGAGTAGGTTCCAACTCATAGTGACCCTGTATAGGGTTTCCCAGGCTGTAAATCTTTAGGGAGCAGAAAGCCTCATCTTTCTCCCACGGAACAGCTGGTAGTTTCGAACTGCTGACCTTGAGGTTAGCAGCCTGACTCATAACCACTATACTACCAGTGGGGCTTTAGTAAAATGAGAATTATTAGCTACCCAGCATGAGGTGTTAGGGGAGAAAGAGCTCCCCCAGGCAGGAGGTTGTGGGTTGTAGCTGTCCTGGGTGCCAGGTAGCGGAGAAGTCTTAGTGTGAGACTTCAGGGTGGGTGAATAAAATCTGTGAAGAGCCAGTGTGATCCTGACCTGGGTTTGGGGTGTCATTACCTGCTACCTGGCCCCATCCCCCTGGTCTGCTCCCCCTTCTTTCTGCTGGTGCTTCTACCCTTTGGCCAGCTCTCAGAGCTTCAGTGGCATCACTCTGGCTGCTGCACGCCCCTTCAGGGTGGCTGCATTTGGTAATGGGCTGGACAAGGCTTGGTGGTCACTTTGGAGAAGGAATCTGTGCTGTCTTAGCCGTGGGACCTGGCTGATTGACACCTCTTGTATCCTCAGGCTATCCCTCTCTCATCCGGAGCCAGAGCCCTAAGGCCCAGCCACAGACTTGGAAATCCAGCAAGCAAACTTTGCTGGTAAGTGGAAGAGCTGCGTGGGCACAAATGTCCAGATATCTGGGCACAACCTGGGGCTCTGAGGGGCAAGCCACCTGAATACCTTCATACAGGAAAGGGTAGTAGAGACCCAGGGAGAGTAGTCAGGGGTGCTGGAGTAAGCACACACTTTCGGGGCCTCAATTTCCTAATCTGTCAAGTGGACAGCATTGGCTTTTTATTTGGCAAATGGTTGTTGAGCATTGAGGTTTATTTGAATGGTGGCTTAGTCCTTGCCAGCTCTGGGATTGTAAAATGCCCTGTTCAGGGAGACATCCAGGAGATGGGTCTCATCTTCCTGGGGACAGCTGTCCAGCTCTTAGCAGAGAGCTTTCTGGGTGATGGCATAGGGGGCAGAGGCTGGAGAGTTAGGAATGCATTATCATGAGTGTTTGCTGTCTGAGGACCCAAAGCCAGGTGCATCAGAAGAGCAACCCATCAGGGAAGTACGGCTGTGGGTTGGGGCCACCAGCTGACTGTGGGATCCTGAGTGATCAGGACCACAAACTGACTGTGGGATCTTGGGTGTTAAGATTAGATGATATCGCTCATCTTTGGGTTACCATGTTGTTGCTGTTGTTAAGAGCCGTTGAGTCGGTTCCAATTTATAGCGACCCTATATAGGGTTTCCGAGAAGCAGCTGGTGGATTTGAACCACTGACCTTGTGGTTCACAGTCCAGTGATGTTCCTCAGTGCCACACTAGGAGTCCATGGGTTACCATGAATGTGAATCCATTTGACGGGTTAGGGAGTTCCTAGAGGTGCAGACTGTTAACCCACTTAGTGTTGGCCAAAAGGTTGATGGTTTGAGTCCACCTGAAGAAAGGTTTGGTGACCGTCTTCTGAAAACCCTATGGAGCCCAATTCTGCTGTGACACACACATGGAGTCACCATAACTCAGACTTGACTTGACACCTGGTTTGGTTTGGGTTCATCCCTCTTAGAGCTGACATGCCTGACCTCTGTCTGAGATGTCAGTGATCAGGGACTGCCTTTCACAGGCTGTGCCTTGATTTCCCTTAGGGCTTCTCCTCCTGAAGGCTCATACAAGGTCCTGTGAAAGAGATAGCCAGCTGTCCTGTGGTGGGTGTAGGGGTGGCAGCCGAGCTTCTGTGATCTTTACATGTGGAAGCCAGAGCGTGGGGAGGTGATTAGCTCTGGGCCACAGAGTGGTTGGACGGGTTAATTGGAGAGAATCTTTAATTTGCTGGCGATGGGAGCTAAGTGATTGTGTATGTAATTTAGAGCTGGGCCTGAGGGTGTAGCAGCAGCAGTGCTGCAGAAAGCAGATATGGGGAAAAAAGAGTTGTTTCTGGCCTTGGTCATTCCCCTCCTACCACATACATTTCTTCTCTCCCAGAGTCTGGTCCCAGTGGAGAACGTTTGTCATGACTTTGGGACCTGCGGCAGGGCAGGGCTTGGTGGTCCCTGGCTAGCACCTAGCGCTGGGAGAATGGAGGCAGGGTGCTAGGTGCCCAGAGGGTCAGGATACCTAGTCCCAGCTCTGCTCTGCCATTGTGTAGTTGTTTGACTTTGGTTTTGTCCCTTACTCTCTCTGGAGCTCAGTTTCTTCACTCATTCATCCATTCTTGAATTCATTGGTTAAACCAAAGTCTGAACTAAGGACTCTCAGCTCTAATATCCTATAGCTCTCAAGTCCTGCTCTGGGACCTGGGTCCCAGAGTCAGGATGCCTGGGTGCTGGTCCCAGCCCTCTTGCCAACTTGCTGATTGATCTTGTGTGGGTCATGCTTCCTCAGTACCTCATGTTCCCCTGGGTAATCATTAACCTTTCCAACTAACTCTCAAGTGTGGTGACCCCAAGGCAAGGTAGGATTGAGGGGTGTGTGCTCTGCCTGGATGCCTTGGGGCTTACTTCCGGCCCCACCCACCACTTCAGGCACCTAATGAGACAGTACCACTCGCCCACCTGCAAACTATATTCTTGACCCAGCTTTCCTGAAAGAAAAGGCTTGGGCTTTATTAACTGTCTATTGACAGTTGCTTTGAGATCCAGGCTGGTACCTGGGGGTCAGGAGATCAAGTCCCAGTTCTGCTCTGCCATTGAGTAGTTTGACTTTGGTTTTGTCCTTTATCGTCTCTGGAGCTCAGTTTCGTCATTCATTCATCCATTCTTGAATTCATTGGTAAAACCAAGGTCTGAACTAAAGACTCTTAGTTCCACCATCCTATAGCTGCCAAGTCCTACTCTGGGACCAGGCTTAGGTGCAGGGCTGAGTGGCAGATCCAAGTTCCCAGGCAGGCAGGGGCAAGGATGGGGGCTGTGGGCACCCTGGGTCTGGTTGATGGCAAGGTGGGGAGGCAGATCAGTCCTTTTGACTGAGGACAGATCCTCTTCTTGAGAGCCTCTAGGGGCCTAGGGAGCTGAGATTTGCCTGGAGGGAGGCTTCACAGGGCCCTGATGAAGTGATTGGGAGGCAGGGAGTGCTGATTTTGTGAAATTACTTGTGCTGTAATGCACAGAGCTGGCTGGGGACATTGTCACTGGGTTCTGTCCTGGGAGATGCTGGGTGAATACCAATGAGGGGGCAGGATGAGAGTGGCGAGGGACAGATGGGACAAGGTGGAGGGGCAGAGCAGGGTCTGTGTTGGGCTGGGCTACTGTTTGCGCTCTCTTTACTCTCTCTGTCAGAAAGCACTATGCAGAGAGTAGAAGCAAACATGAAGCCCTGGAGACTCAAGATATGAGGCAGAGACTTGGGGTGTATGGACATGTCTGGGGTCAGACTGCAGGGGCTTGAATCCTGGCTCCTTTTCTTACTGGCTGAGTGAGCTTGGCCAAGATACTGAACCTCTCTGTACTTAGGTTTGCTCAACTATAAAATAGGCCTGCTAATAGTGAGCTATTTCATTGGGAAACTATAAAAGTGAAATGAGTCCTTACATACAAAACACTCAGAACAGAGTGTTCTGTAGAGAATGGTCCCATGCTGCTATGATACTGGACAGGTTTCAACATAGGGTCTAAGCAGAAAGACCCAGAGACCTACTTGTGAAAAACCAGCCAGTGAAACCCTCTGGATCACAAGGGTTCAGTCTGCAGCCAGTCCTGGGGATGACACAGGACCAGCGCAGTTTAGTCCACTGTGCATGGACGGCAGCCAACAACAACCATGACAACATGGCAATGCTGGCCATAGACGTTTGATGGGGCACTAAAGGTTCAAGCTCACCAACCTGCTAATCAAATAGTCTCTTATTAGGATCTGCACCTGAAATTCTGATAATAATTAGGGGCCAACTCGTTATGATAGGGTAACTAGATGTTGAAGGTTGAGCTACAAGATCCTGGGAATTGGGGTACAGACCACTGCTGCATCCTGCAGGGAGGCTAGGCTAGGGTGGGTCTGAGTGGTGGGCTGCCTGCTATTTTCTCTCCCTAACAACTCTTGTTTTGTCCACAGTCTCACTACCGGCCATTCTACGTCAACAAAGGCAATGGGATCGGCTCCAATGAGGCCCCATGAGTCTCAGAGAGGAAGGGATGAGATGCCACCACCCCTGCCCTCCTCAGCTGACTCTGCTGCTAGTGCCTTCTAAGCTCCTCCTGCTCCCTTTGGGCAGGAGGATCACATACCTGCCTCCTCAGCTCTCTGCTGGCCCTCTCTGGGCAGTCCCAGCCTCACCTACTCCTTGGTAGCTACACTCCATCCAAGCCCCTTTCTTGCTTTGTGAGTTCAGACGGTCACCATCTTTCTTGTGCTCGTATACTCAACCATAGCTGGGATGGGAGATAGGTGGGGCTTCTCTCCTCTAACCCACCCCTCTCCTCTGGAGCTAGATGGTTGGGACTAGCAATGGGTGCCTCTCCTGCCCATGCCCTGTTGTCTCCAGGCCTGCTGACCATTGTTCTCCAAGGCCCCTCCCACCATGACATGGTCAGTCGGTGCCTGGCCCAAACAGCTGCACATCTCCCTTTCACATAGCCCCTCTGATTCCCAGGAGCCTGACCCTGCCAGGAGGGACCTGACTCCATGCTGGTCCCAGCCTGGCAGAGCCTTCCATCCTGGGCCATGACAGAGGGAAATGTGAGTCTCCTGGCATCATCCAGCCCTGGCCTTGAGTCTCCACATCCACTTTGAGTCCTGGTCCCTCCTGACCAGCAGGATGTTCTTAACCAAGACGCTCCTCTCTTCCTCCTGCTGGGATCCACGGTTCCCCAAAATGATATAACACCCATGAAAGTAGCTACTGGCCTAGCTACCATTAGGGAACTATGATGTTCCTATAGAGTTTCATTTACTTTACAATTTTGTGTTCTCTTAACAATGGAAAGTGAGCAGGAGGGTGAAAATGTGGCTGGGCTGATAATTGGGGGCACTACATATTTACAAGAATGCCTTACACACTGCCTCCACCAGGGCGGTTTCCTCTTCCCTCTGACCATTCTCATGTTGCCTGGAGAGAAGACCAAACCAGGAGTAGCCAGGTGGAACTCACCCTCCACTTACTCTCAGACAACCTCCTCACCCCCACTTCCCAGCAGTTGGGGGTTAAGGCAGGCCAGCCTGCAGGGCTGGGAGTGGGAGGGAGGGAGATATTCCACTTGGGTCTTCCCCTCCAAAATAAACTATCCATCACTCACTTCTTTTGTGTTGAACACATGTTTCCCTGATGGCCCTCGGGACTGGCTACAGTTATCTGAAGACATTTCCCCCCTCTGTTGGGCGTGCCCCTTGTCTTCTCTCTTCCCTGGAAGATGTGGCTCCTGTGGGTCACCTCTCAGCCCCTGGACTGAGTCACCTTCTAGAGGCAGCCCTTGGCGAGTTGTGTGGGGTGAGATCCTAGGGCTATGTTGAATACACTGGGGGCCACAAGATGGCAGCTCCCCTGACCACTAAGTCCCCAGAGGGGGGCAAGGCCCAGGAGGGCCCAGAGCCTCTTAAGTCCAGAGCTTTCTGGTACTCACACAGTGGCTAAGCTGGAATACAGCCTAGTTGGAGGCTTCGGACCTGGGGGTTCTCAGTTACTCACCTTCCGGAGGGCTTCCTGGTGGTGGAAACTCACAGCAGAGGCGAGTAGGGGAGTCAGCCAGCATCCTGGGTTGTCCAATCCCTGGGAGCACACAGGGAGGCTTGGGATGGGTGGGGGAGAGCCATTAGGGAAGGCTTCTTGGAAGAGGCAGTTTGATTTGGTAACAAAGGAAGGAGGATGGGTGTAAACAAAGCTTATCCCTGATGTGGCTAGGATGGCTGGCCACCTGGCTGGCCTCGGTCCCTCATTTCTTACTACCTTTCCCACCAGCAGCCAAGAAACACTGAGGTAGCAGACCCCACCCCTAGCCCAAGTTGCTCTGAACTGAGTCAAGCTTGTAAATGAGCCCACTGCTGGAGTGAGAGGAGGGAGGGGGAGACACCTTCCTCCTCCCGCTGCCCACCGCACTGGGCGGGGCTGCTGTGCGGAAGTCCAGGCCCAGACCAGGCTTCCTGAACTGAGCAAAGGGGAGAAATAGAGAACCAAGGACAGGACAGGAGAAGGGACGGGGGCATCTATGGAGGGATATCACGATGGGGCTGGTATGTCTTGGGAGGGTCCCAGACTTGTTCTAACAACCCCCCTGCCTTGGAACCGACTCCCACAAGCAGTGCCCTCTGAGGAGGCCTTTCCAGCAGGTCCATGGATTCTGTGCGGGCCTCTCTTCAGTCTCTGCATCCTTTAGGACCTGTCATCATGGAGAGGAAGCCCAGAATCTCTGAGACAGCCCTTGGCTATGGGTGAGGGCCCAGTCCTAAGGCTCTCACCTCCAGAAGAGGGGATATGGTCAGGAAACTGCATCTGCCTAAATTCCATGGGCCAGAAGTCATGAAGGCTGCAGGACTCTGCGTACTGTGGGCCTGGACCTCACTCCCCTTTTGGAAAGGAGGGAGGGCAGGGCAAGGTAGGAAGATGGAGGAGAGGATAGTTGCATCTTAGTGTACCAGACATTCTGCTGGGCCTGTGTGAGGCTGTCTCTCTGAGCTTCACACTCCTCCACAACTACAGACCCTCACTTTCCAAGCCATGATTACAAAGTAATCAGAGAGCCCTTCCTAGTTTTCAACCCTACCTCCTAAGCATATGAGTGAAGCCGGCAGACCATGAGGGTCTGGGGACAGGAAGCCTCTCCGGAAGAGACAGAGGAGAGAAACAAGACTTCATTTACACTCCTCACTCCTTTCAGGCCCAGAGCAAAGTCTTGCTCCCCATCCCTCCATCCCCATGATGTGGGGGGCCCGCTTGGGTCTGAGCTGGGGGAGGAGGGAGGGCTCTGGCCAGGTCATTTTGGCTGTGTGACCTAGGCAAAATGCCCTCTCTGGGCCTGTCAGTCATCCCCATCTGCACTGGACCACTCCTGAGGTCTGGGAGGGAAAGAACCAGGCAAGGAGGGATGGAGACACCGGCAAGTTGAGTTTTTAGGTTAAGGCCCGAAGTTGGTCTCAATCAGGTCTGTGTTGAGAGCCTGGCAAACGGAATTCCCAAACTCCCGTGGCCCCTCCTCACCTTTATACCCAGGCTGTCAGGAGCATGAGATAAAGACTTCCCCTTCAGAAAGGAGGGAGGCTGGGGCCCCCTGGAGGTTCTGTGTTCTGGGCCTGGGTCTTCAGGCTCCACTGGGATATGACCTGGGTGATAGCTGGGGTCATTCTGTCCTGTTCTCACTGGTATTCCCAGCACCCAGAGCAGTGTCTGGGCTGGGAAGGTGGATGAAAAGGCGGGTCAAAGGAACAGGAGACTGTCCAGCGAAGGTGCATGGGGACATTTCCTTGTTGGGGAGCTGAACCACGGCTTCCCAGGATAGCGTGTTCTGCAGCAGCCTGACTCCCCCACCACTCACCAGCTGTGTGACCTTGGGCTAGCCACCCAGTCTCTCTGAGCTTCAGCTGGGTTGTGAGCAACAAAAACAGTGAACCTGGCATTGCAAGTGCTCACTAATTGGGAGATGGTATGTGGCATCGTAGGCTTAGCACTGGACTGATAATTGCGAGGTCAGTAGTTCAAACCCACCAGCTGCTCTCAGAAATCTGATTCAGTGTTGTTATGAGTGGGAAATAACACGATGGCACACAGCAGCAACAACAAATATTGTTAAATAAACAACCATGAAAACAACCACCACAACATCATTTTCACTTGGGATCAAACTTGATTATCTGTCCCCTTTAACCTCCCTAACACACTTTGACAGGAAAGGCAGGGTCTGGGGCAGCCAGCCTGGCTAATTGCCCAGCCCCCGCAAAAAGACCTAAAGACTTGATGCAGTTCTGAGAAATGACCAGGAGGTGGCAGCAGTTCCCTGCGGTCAATGAGCACTAGGCTTCCTTCCGCGGAACCCTGGTGGTGCAGTGAGGCTAACCTGAAGGACAGTGAGTGATTCGAACTCATTCGCTGCTTTGCTGGAGAAAGGTGAGGCAATCTGATTCCATACAGATGTACAGTGTCGTCCTGCGGGATCATTACGAGTTGACTGGACTCCATGTCAGTGGGTTTGTGTTTAGTTCTGTCTCCTAAAGCCCAGGCTGTCCAGATGCTCCACCACAGCATCCCATTTGCACAGTGAGGCCCTTGTTTTCTTTATTTCTCATTAGTTAGCAGACCTGGGTGTGTGGCCCTGGGGAGACTGGTTCCCAGCCTGAGAAGGTGCACCAAACCATACCCAACCTGGCCTGGAACATGCCGAGGTGGGCTGGGAAGGTCCATTCATTATCTGCTCAATGAGGCTTCTATTGGGTGAGGGGTTCCCGCTGTGGAACCAGTTGGAGGGGTGAGACTGAGAGGTATGTTTGGTTCAAACTTCGGCCCCTGTAGGGAGCACACTTAAGCCTGAGAGTGGGGGCCTCTGGGACAAGAAAACCCCAATGAGGGAGGCTTATGCTTTCTGGCATCCATGGATTCCCAGCCATGAAGTGGGACATGTGGGCCCGCCTCCTGATCCACTCTGCACCCTAACTCATTGCATCCAGGAACCAACTGTCCAGGGATGTGGGCCCAGCTCAGACCAACTCTGTTCTCCCATCAAACCCTCAAATTACCTCTCAAGAGTGGCCTAGGCAGGTTTATCTTTCTGAATATTTACTATTAAGTTTGAAAATGGACCCTTGTTCAGCTATATAAACAAGAGAGACAAACACTAATTGCTTGGTGGATGGGCCAGCTCCTCGTTCCTAATCCATCCTTTTGCCAAAGCTGAGACTAAAAAGAGGGAACGGATCAGGGGAAGGGGACCGGGACCTTTGGAGTCATCAGACTCTCACAGAGGGCATGGCCATTGGTGGGTGAGCCAGAAACCCCCTTCCTAGGGCATGAGAATAGTGTTCGGGGTCCCTGAGGCTCTACAGGTGCAGGTGGAGGGCCGGAGTGGTCTTGACCAGGCTTATTTTCTTGTTTTTAGTTGTCATCTCATTGCTTCTAACTCATGACAGGCCATGTGTGTCAGAGCAGAACCGTACTCTGTAGAGTTTTCAATGGCTGAGTTTTTGGAAGCAAATACCAGACCTTCCTTATGGTGGATTCAAACTGTCAGTCTTTCAGTGAGCAGCTTAGCATATTAACTGCTGGCACCACCCAAGGATGACTCATGGTTATCAAGAAATTAATCCCAAGTGGAATGGTAATTTGTTTCCCAGCTGGCCTCATGGTTGGCCGGGCAGCAAGCTGCATTTCTCTGAGCTTAAAAGCAAAACAAAACAAGACAAAAAACCCTACTGTCATCAAGTCAATTCTGACTTATGAATACCCTATAGGACTTCTATTGGAGTCCTGGTGTGGTGCAGTGGGCTAATGCATCACACTGCAAAGTCATTTGAACTGCAAGGTCAGTGGTTCAAGCTCACCAGCTGCTCCTTGGAAACCCTATACAGGGTTGCTATGGGTCGAGATTGACTTGACGGCACTTCACAACAACATAGGACTTCTGGTGTGGCGCTGTCGTATCAGCACTGGACTGCAAACCACAAAGTCAGCAATTCAAACCCACCAGCTGCTCTTCGGAAACCCTATATAGGGTCGCAGTGAGTCGGAACCAACTCTGTGGCACCTAACAACAACAGGACACAGAAGAACTGCTCCCTAGAGTCTCTGAGGCTGTAAATCTGTACAAGAGAAGACAGCCTGGTCTTTTTCCTGCAGAAACGGCTGCTGGGTTTGAACTGCTGACCTTGCAGTTATCAACTCAACATGTAACCCACAACACCACCAGGACTCCTTTCTCCAAGTTTGGTTCCACCGTTATGCTAAGATCTTCAGTGGGGCCAATTTCATGGGCAAAACCAGGCATGACTGGCAGCTTGCGGAAGATTGACCTGGCAGGTGGGAAGGTGGAACCCTGAAGAGGCTAGGGAGGCTCGAGTTCATTCCTTGAGAGATGAGTGGGTGGCTTTTGGATATTTAGTTGTGGGCCTGTCTAGAGGTAGCAATCTGGACTAGATGACCCAGGTACGAGAGAAGAGAGGCAGGGAGTGGGACCTCTGGTGTCCAGCAGGACTGGATGGTCAGGCGGGCTTCTGATGAGAGGGAGACCATCATCATTTACTGATATTCTTGATCATCAAGATCCAGGCATTGGGAAATAAGACAGACATGCTCGCTGCTCTTCCTGGACTGTGCGTCTGGTCATGGAAGTCGGTGCTAAAATCATAAGTAAACTAGTGGGGTGCTGCCGCTCCTGGGAAATGCTGCAAAGGACTTGGAACACAGCCATGGGGAATGGGAAGGGGACTGCTTTCCTTTGAGGAGGTGGTAGTTGAGTTGGAACTCATGGTGAGAGACCCTGGGTGGAGGCTTGACTTGGAAAATGAGTTGTGTTTAAGGACAGGAATATAATCTAGGGCAGGCAGAGGGCAGGCAGGGTACAATCACACAGGGCTTGGGGCTTTACCCCCAGTGCCGAGACCCCCTCCTATGACAGTGGATGATAGTTTAGTGCTGTAAGAAGACGACTGGGATTGAAGGAGTGGGGAGTTTCGGTGTGGTCCATCCAGGTGCACAATGACATTGATGGTGGGTCTGACTAGCATATGCAAAGGCAGGGAAACATGGCTAAGGAGGACCCAAGAGGGATGTGATCCCAGAGAACACCCAGGCCTGTCTGCCAGGTGAGAGACAGAGGGCTCTCCTGCATTCGACTTCTTACTTTGCCAGTCAGCTGCTAGGTCAATACAACAAGTGAGTTATTTTTCCAGGTCCTCAGTTTTCTCACCTGCAAAATGGGGCTAATAATAGCAACAAGTTTTTAAATGTTTTCATGTGTGTGAGAATTAAGTAAAAGGAAGCAAGCTAGCTCAGTGCCTGACACATGGCAATCACTCAGTGCTGAGTGAATGGACAAGGAGAACAGGGCCGAAGACGTTACGTTCTTTTCCTTGTTTTGTCCCATCTCAACTGACCACTGTTGTGCTGCTTTGCCATTCAGGAAGGGCCGGCTCATCCCCTGGGTTTGGGGAGGAGGCAGAGCCTGGGCCCTTCCTTCTCCTGTCCTCTGGGCTGCATCTGGAAGGAGAAAAAAACTTCAGTGGGCTCACAGGAGACCGCTTTCTATCCCAGAACACAGGGCTGGCCACTATATGCACGGGTGGCTGGGGTAATTAATTTACACATTTCATCCTGCTTAAACTAATAAGCTTCTATATCTTCCTCCTCCACTGAGCCCAAGCCTCCATGCTGGGCCTGCTGCAGACATCATCTGGTCTCAGGGAAAGTGAGCAGTGGTCCCCACTGCCATGCTGTGGGCTGACCCAGTGCTTGGAGGTCCTGGGTCCACACTCCTAGGCTGCCTGATCCTGTTTGTTCAGGTTGGCCTCAGAAGCCTTCTTTGTTGTTGTTATTATTAGGTGCCACTCAGTCGGTACTGACTTATAGTCGGTACTGACTATACACAACAGAACGAAATACTGCTGGGTTCTACGCCACCTCACAATCGTTGCTATGTTTGAACCCATTGCTGCTGCCCCTGTGCCAATCTATCTCATTGGGGGTCTTCTTCTTTTTTCCCTGACCCTCCACTTTACCAAATATGATGTCCTTCTTCAGGAACTGGTCCCTTCTTACAATATGTCCGAGGTATGAGAGACAAAGTTGGGCCATCCTGACTTTCAAAGGAGCATTCTACCTGTACTTCTTTCAACACAGATTTGTTTTGTTTGTTTGTTTGTTTGTTTGTTTTTGGCAGTCCCTAGTACTTTTAATATTCTCCTCCAACATCATAGCTCAAATGCATCAATTATTCTATGGTCTTTCTTACTCACTGTCCAACTTTCATATGCATATGAGGGTATTTAAAATACCATGGCTTGGGTCAGGTGTACTTTAGTCCTCAAACTAACATCTTTGCTGTTGAACACTTTAAAGAGTCCTTCTTCAGGTGTCCAAATGCATACCTCATCCTCATCTGAGAGAAACGTCAGTCTTGGGTATCCATCCTCCCAGCACCCTGCCCATGGACTCCCCTTCCTGAAATAGGCCGCAGTCCTGGCTCAAAGATGACAGGAAAAATGAAGATGCCCTATGTGGAATGATAAGGAGCTAGTTCCAAGAGAGATTGTTAAGTGAAGATAGCAAAGTGCAGAATACTATGTGTCATGTTCTGCTACTGGTGCGAAGAAAGGGAGAGCATCCACCTCTGTTGCATACTTGCTTGTGTGTGGATACAGCTTCTCTGAACAGACAGAGTCTGGCTGCTCCTTGCAATACAGGGATGGGAGCAAGGACCCTTTGTATCTCTAGAGTCAAACTCATGAATATGTCACATATTCAAAATATATCAACTGCTCAAAGATAATTACAAATTTAATGTGAAAACCTCATTTGTGCAGCAAATGGTTATTGGGGACTCCCTCATACCTGGAAGGAGCCATAGTGGTGTTTGGCTGCCAAACGAAGGGTCAACAGTTTGAATCCACCACATCTCAGGAGGAAGATGTGGCCGTCTTGGAAACCTTCTGGGGCAACTTTACTCTGTCCTATTCTATGAATTGGGATTTCCACAACAGTGAGCGGGGTTGTGCTTAGGAACAAGACTGAAAAATAACAACAAAAGAAAGCATTGTCATTGAGTTGACGTCAATGCATACTGACTCCATGTATGTCACAGTAGAGCTTTCTTCCATAAGGTTCTCTCTCATTGGCAGGTTTTTCTTCCAGGGCATCTCTAGGTGAACTCGAACCACCAACCTTTTAAAAATTTTTTTTTGACTATTTTATTATGGTTTGGGTGAAAGTTTACAGAGCAACTTTCTACAAAGGCATTTAGTTGTCCATTCAATAATCGATACACATTTTGTTTTATAACATTGGTTGCAATCTCCTCTATGTAAGAACACTCTTCCCATTTCCTCCTTGGGTTCCCTATTTCCATTCACTCATCTTTCCTGCCCCTTCCTGACTTCTGAGCATTGATTTTGGGCAAATGCTGCCTTTTTTGTCTCCTTTGGTTGATTGTAATGAAGAGTACGTTCCTTCCTGGTGCCATTATTACTCACTTTAGAGGCCTGTCTATTGTTTGGCTGAAAGGTGATCTCTTAGAGTGGATTCAGTTATAATTTTAAAGAGGGTCGAAGGCCATAGTCTTGAAGGTTTCACCCATCTTTGTCAGACTAGTAACTGGCCCTTTTTATGATTTTGAGTTTTGTTCTACAGAGTGGTCAGTAGTAGGAGCCAGGCACCATCTACTTCTCTGGTCTCAGACTAGTGGAGGTGGTGGTTCGTGTGTCCAATCGTTTACTTGAGTCTTTGATTTTCTTCACTCTTCTTTGCTCCTGACAAGAAGAGACCAATAGTTGTATCTTAGAGGGTCACTTGTAAGCTTTAAGACACCAGTTGCTGTTCACCAAAGTAGCATGTAGAACAATGTTTTTATGAGTTATACTATGCCAATTGACTTAGATGCCCCCAAGACTAAGATCTTAAGTTCTCAAGACCAGTGACTCAGTCCTCAAGGTGTTTGTGGGAAAGCACTGGATCACAAGGTCGGTTTGAACCTCAAGGTTGGCAGTTCAAACTCACCAGCTGCTCTTCAGAAACCCTATACAGGGTTGCTTTGTTAAGTGCTAACTCGATGGCACTTAACAACAACATTCCCTGGATGCTTTAGTATGTATTTGGCTATATTTGCAGCACATACAAATACCTGTGTAGAAATATCCTCTGCCAAACTCATAATACTGCTCATGGGTGGACGCCCATACACCATGCCACAAAAATCCAGTGTATGTATCTATCTACATACCTGCTTGTTAATTATTGTGTGTTGTTACTCTTGTTGCTGCATTGTGTATGTTATAGTGTTTACTGTTGTTGCCTCGTACTCTTGCGTACCTCCCAGTGTTTTCCTTTGTCCTGGTCATGTGGTATTGACCTCCTTATTGCGTATTACCTTTCCCTTTACCCAAGTTAACATATACCTACCATCTGCTTAGTGGTTTCCCCTTTTCTCTGCCATCCATTGTTGCTGTTTTTAAATGCTGTTGAGTCGATTCTGACTCATAGGTCTTCAAGGAGCAGCTGGTGGGTTTGAACTGCCAATTTTGTGGTTCATAGTGGGTTGTCAACCTCTAGGTCAGCAGTTTGAAATTACCAGCAGTTCTGCGGGAGAAAGATGAGGCGTTCTGCTCCTATAAAGATTTACAGTCTTGGAAACCCTGTGTAGGGTCATTATGAGTCAGAACCGACTCCACGGTACTTAACCAACTAACCAGGCCAGTCCAGTGTTAATCCTACAGTGACAAACCAGGAGTCCCAACCATACTATTCTTCAAAGACTGTTTCCTTCTGTGTATAAACCTTTTCTTGACTTTTTATAATAGTGGTACCGTACAATATTTGTCCTTTTGTGAGTGACTTGTTTTACTCTGCATAATGTCCCCCAGGTCCTCTATGTTGTGAGATGCTTACAGGGTCATCGTTGCTCTTTAACATTGTGTAGCATTCCATTGGGTATATGTACCATGGAGTCCTAGTGTGGCGCTGTAGGATAAGCACTGGACTGCTAGCCACAAGGTTGGCAGTTCAAACCCACCAGCTGCTCCTTGGAAATCCTATTCAGGGTCACTATGAGTCAGAACGAACTCAACAGCACATTATCAGCAACAATATACACCATAGCTTGTTTATCCATGTGGGCACTTAAGTTGTCTGCATTTCTCTATAATTGTGAGTAATGCTGTGAAGAGATTGTGCACAGATCTATTTGTGCCATGGAATTTATTTCTTTGGGATGTACAAGGGGGTATTCAAAAGTTCATGGAAAAAATGACATTATCTTTTAATTCCATTTTCCCTGTACTGCTAACCACCAGGTCAGTGGCTCAATCCCACCCGTATCTCCTTGGAAACCTTATACTGGGTCACTATAAGTTTGAATGGACTCGACAGCACTAGCCAACAACAGCAATGTATTTATAGGTCACTTTAGGTAGTATTGGCATTTTTGTGATGTTCAAACTATATGGCATGGTCTTCCGTTTATGTGGATCTCTTTTGTTTTCCTGTAGTTGTGTTTTGTAGTTTTCTTTATATAAGTATTTTACGTCCTTAGTTAGCTCTGTTCCTAAGTATTTCATCTTTTTGGTGGCTGTTGTATATGGTATTATTTTCCTGATTTCCTTTTCAGAATTCTTTTTGTTAGTGTAGAGGAATCTGACTGATTTTTGTATGTTAATCTTGTACCTGACATTTTACTAAAGCTTCCTATTAGTTCCAGTAGCTTTCTTGGAATTTCTATGTATAGAATTATATCACCTGAAAATGGCGATGATTTTACATCTTCCTTGCCAATTTGAATTTCTTGCTTTATGACTCTGGCTAGGACTTCCATATAATATTGAACAACAGTGGCAGTAAAGGGCATTCTTGCCTGGCTCCTGCTTTTAGTCTCTCTCCATTGAGAATGATGTTAAATTGTCCACCTTTTGGCTAGCAGCCTAGCAAGGTAGCCATTTGTACCACCTCAAGATTCCAGGAGTGAGGAGATGGGAGAGGAAGTTACCATGACTTCCTTGAAAGAGCTCTCAGTATGAGTGAGGAGGAAGAGGCACAAATGCTTGGCTGTAATAACAAGTATTAACTGCACCACTGGGGGAAACCCAAGCCCTCACACAGGAAGGTCCCTAAATCCCAGTGCATAGTAGGGCTCCCTGGAGGGGATGTTTGTATTGCTTTGAAGGTTATGTAATCTTCATCACTAGATGAAGAAGGGAGTTGACTACATGAAGAAGGTTGGATGCAATTGGAAATGTGGGTTCTAATTCTGACTGCCAAAGCAGGGGGTGCATTTGGCACTAGCCTTCCCATATGTAATGAGGGAAGAATTTGCTTAGGAGGCTGGTAAGGAAAGGGATTCCAATCCTGTAATTTAAGTGACCACCAACTCCTCTCACCCTTCCTGCAACTGTCAATGGGCACTTTAAGGCCCAGAGTCTGTGCTGACTACCCCTTTACAAAGAAGCTCCCTTGTTAGCTGAGGACGGCGGGCCAGCAGCTTCCGGCAGTTTCTTCCTATTTATGAATTCCACTTGTATGCTCCGATCCCAAATCCTGCAGGATTTAATATCCACTCTGTAATCTACTGGCACCAATAGGCATTATCTAACTAAACCTTAAATTGAAAATGCTAGGCTTCCTTTTTCCCTCCATTGGGAGAATTTGGGACTCTTTTCGTCCGATGTAATTGACTCTTGCACTAATTAAAGCACACCCCTCTGCTCTCCTAGAAGGTATGCAGCCTGCTCTGGCTTGGAACACAGTCCCAAGAGGAAGAGGCTCTGGGGGCTGCAGGATAGTTCCTGTGACTACAAGTATCTCTTTCTTTAAACCATTTCATTTCCTGAGAGGTCAGTAGTTTACTTGTTGTGGTATTCATTCATTCATTCATTGATGCGTTTATGAAGCACTCATGGCAGGCACAGTAATGAAAGGTATTAAACACCTGTTGTTATTCACCCCTCCTTCCCATTTTGTATGAACCCAATTCCCGGGTCACGTAAACTCAGAGAGGAACCAGGTGGGTAAGAGCAAGAATGACTTCTTGTTGCTGTTAAGTGCCATTGAGTCAATTCCAACTCATAATGAGTGACCCTGTATAGGGTTTCTGAGGAGCGGCTGGTGAACTTGGTGAGAAATTCTCAAGATGGTCTATCTTGAGGTATAAAAGGCTCATGAGATTGCTAGACCAGACATAGGTTGTTAATTCACACCCAGAGATATTTAAGCAGGATGAATTGAGAGAAGGGAGGAAAGAAATCTGTTCTAGGACTGAGAACTTTAAGTAAGAATACAGTCAGTAAGACCATGGATACCATTTGGGCTACTCTAGGGGGAGGCAAAGTGGGGCTTCAGGGTAGAATTGTGAATGGGAAACTGGAACTCGAGGAGGGGCTATTTTGAGACAGGGAAATAAAATTGTTTGTGGGCCGGCCATGCGGCACATCTGCCGGTGTCTACTGGGTTGGGCACCTGAGTTTGCGAAATCACATAAAGAACACCTCACTCTTGCTAAAATGAGCATAGATTGGATTACATGAGCATGTATCGGTACAGACAACGTTTCTCACAACTTGAGCTGCTGACTTTGCAGTTCAAATCAACCTTGTAGTCCAGTGCATTAACCCACAGCACTACGCCAGGACTCTAGGAATGACTTATGCATCTGATATTTTAGTAACTTAAAAAAATAAATAAATAAACTTTTTTTATTTTGAGATGATTGTAGGTACACATGCAGTTGTAAGAAATAATACAGAGAGATCTCACATACCCTTTACCAGTTTCTCCCAGTGGTAAAATCACAAAAGTACAAGGACCACAATCAGGTTACTGACAGTGATATTGTCAAGATGCAGAACATTTCATTCACCATAAGGGTCCATCCTGTTGCCGCTTACTGGCACCCTCACCTTACCTGGTCCCTGCAGCCACTAATCTGTTCTCCATTTCTACAATGTGGTCATTTTGTTTGTTGTTTGGTGCCATCGAATTGGTTTCGACTCATATGACTGATGAGTTTGAACCACTGACCTTGTGGTTCAAACCGACCTTATAGTCAAGTTCTTATCCTGTAGTGCCACACCAGGAGTCCTTGTCATTTTGAGGATGTCATATAAATGGATTCATAAAAATATCTAACCTTTGGGAATTGGCTCAAATACTCATTTGATCTTTACAACAAAGATAAGGGTCCATATCCCCATTTTACAGAAATACAAGTCTAGACCAGGGACAGTAAAGTAACTTGCAGAGGCAGGATTCAAGTTCAAGTCATTCTGACTCTAAACCAGGTACTGTTTGGGCTGATGTTGGGGGCTGGGGGTTCTCTCTGCATTCAGGGCACACCTGCATTGCAGGTCCTGGTCCTTAGGAGCCCACGGGAGCAGACCCAGCCTCAATTCTCACAGGCCTCATCTTCTGCTGGGAGGGGGTCTGACTCTCTCAGCAGACAGAGGTGAAGCCTCGACTTGTCTGGAGTGACTGACTGGCAGTGGAGCAGGTGCTCCTTCCCACCTGATAACATGACAGGCAGGTGACAGCTCCTTGGGCAGGGAGGGGAGACTCATGCTCTGACCCCCACCCCAGGCACCCCCAGGCTGGGCCTCTGCTCGGGTCAGCGCGTAGGCCATAAGGGGTCAGCTCTGAAGCAGCGTCACTGGTAGAGCTAACCAAGCGTGAGATTGCTCAGGCTGCTGGAAGCAGTGTCCCTGCCCCTCCCAGAATGCTGGCTACAGGCTCCTCCAGCTCTCACCTGGATTCTGCCTCCAATCCAGTCATAACCTGACCTGGTGTTTCCACGGGTCATGAGTTGCTGGTGATGAGGGTCTAATTTCCTGGTGGTCTGATTCTTTCAGTATCCAGTGGAAGATCCTAATAAGAGATGTAGGAGATGTTTGGGGTCAGGCAGGCCAGATGGAGACTCAAGCAACATGTGTGAGTGGGGAAGGGGCCTCCATGGTTGGAGTCAAAATGGTGACCCAGACCCCTGGGCATCAGGTGTCCTCCGGAAGCTGAATCAGGGCCAATGAGAAGGGGGTTATGATGGGGAGGCAATTTTTGCTAATTGAAGGAAAGAATTTTGCAGTAGTTAGAACTGCCCAACAGTAGAACAGACTGCTTTGTGAGGTCCCCAGCAGTGAAGGTCTTCATTTATTCTTTTTTGGGGGGCACTGGAGAATTTATTTTAATCAAGTTTTAGAAAAGACAAATAATTCATTTTTCAACACAATCTTGTTTTTCAATACACTTTGTCCATGTGTCAACAAGCTTTCATATTTCCTTATTTAAAAATGTTTTAGGCTAAGCTGTGAGTCACGAATGCACCATCATTCCTTTTTCATCAGAGATGAATCTTCATCCTCAAAGGGCTGCTTTCAGGGGACCAAACAGGTAAAAGTCTGATGGAGCTAGATCAGGACTAAACTGGAGGATGCTTTAACAGCTCAAAAGGAAGATTTTGCTGGGTGTCAACAGTGTGGGCAGAGGTATGCAGACATGTATTGTCATGCAAAATCACAATGCCCAAAGGATAGCAGGCCTCAGTGTTTAATCCAAAGTTTGGGCTTCAGTTCTTCAGTGAGTACTTTTGATCCTTGAACATTTTTCTGATAGTGTTCCAATACTGGCCCTTGAGAATCCCGGAAAATTATATGCACCAATTCTTTAGCTGATTGTTGACTATTGAACTTTTTCTTGGTTGGCGATTGTGGTTGTTTCCATTCCATACTCTGCCATTTACTCTCAGGCTCATAGGGATGAATCCATGTCTTGTCACCAGTGATGATTTTTTTCTTTTTAAAGACATTTTTACCTTCCTTTGCATAGCAGTCCAAATGTTGTCTGCAGATGTCCAAACGCTTCTGTTTATGCTCTTCTGTGAGTTGTTTCAGTCCCCATCTTGCACAAGCTTTCTGAGTTCATAGGCAGAGTCATGGCTGATTTGACAATGATTTGCCATGTAATCCACTGTTTTTTAAAAACTTTTATTTATTTATGGTTTTTATTATGGATTGAGTGAAAGTTTACAGGGCAGATCATCAGTTTTACATTGAACAAATCATACATCTTGTTTCATTACAATGATTATAATGCCTTCTCCATGTACCATCAGTTCACAGTATTTCCCTCTATTCACTTTTAAAAAACACTCAGACATATATATAATAATTTACACCACCGAAGGGCACATTCTGCAAGTCTGCCTCCTGGCTGCCAGCTTTCAGTCCCTCTGTTCCCATGAATCTAGAGTCCTCAGCTGCTCCCTCTCTCCATGCCCCGATCTCTGCCTCCATCTCTGGAGTCGCTGCTTCTCTGGATAAGGTCCCACATTCTGTCTGTGTTCTTCTCCCTACATGGTCCTAGGGTCCTGTTTCTGGACTGTAAGATTAACTACTACCCCATTTTTGTTATAAAACTTCTACCCTTACAATTGTGACAGTTGCAATTAGTCATGATAACAATTACTTACTATTGAATCCTAAGAATGGTTCTACTCTATACCACAGAGTCACTGAACAACAGCAACCTACCTCAGTGGGAAAATTGTCATCCCCTAGCCCCATGTCTAGTGTCAGGAATCTGTATGTGTTACTTTGTAGGACTGATGAGCAGGGTCTCTGTGCCCAGCTGGGGTTTCAAGTTTGAGGCTGATGGGAGAGGCATGGGAGAGAGGATAAAGATGGGGAGCACATGGCAGTTGTTATGTGCCCTGGAGAGGGTGGTCTTGCTAAGAAAACATTTTCTAAGTGAGAGAAGGGATGCTGTCTGCAGGAATTCCTTCATGGGGGTGATGAGATGGCAAGGAGTCAGGCATGGGGGGCAGGAGGGAGGGGCACTGACCCTCAATTTCCCTCTAGTGGGAAAGTACTTGCCAAAGTTGGGGTTCCAGTGGGTATGCCCACCAGCTTGGTCAGTTTATTTGACTTTGTGTAGTCTGGGGCAGAAGGAGTAGCCTGTTGTACTTGCCTGCCTCTTGGCAGAGGATGTCAACACTGTAGTGTGACCCTCTCAGCACCATGGTGGGGAGCACATGGACTTTAGGTGCACAGGCTTGGGAGGTTTGGATTTGGGTGGTTACTAACCCTCTGGCCTCAATCTCTCATCAGTAACTGTTGTCATAGAGTTGGTGCTGACACATGGTAATCCCATATGAAGGGGCTTCAGAGGGTTCAATGGAAAGTCAACATTCAGGATCACAAGTGCAGCATTTACCCAAGGACAAAGTTCAGAAGGGTGGGGAAAGAAAGAGGGATGGGAACAAAGGAGGAATGGAAACAAGAACCGCAGGGAGGAAGTGAGGTAAGTGATGTACCACGGAGGGGACTGCAATCATTGAGATGAAACCAAGTGTATGCTTTGTTGACTGGAAAACTGATGATCTGCTCTGTAAACCTTCACTCAATTCATAATAAAAAGCTGAACAAAAAGTTTAAGGAAAAATTCCATTATCTTTTAATTCTATTTTCCATGAGCTTTTTAAAGCCCCAGAATAGAACGGTGCTCTAGAGGCTGATTTTTGGGTAAGTAAGATGCCAGGCCTTGATTCTGAGGTGACCTTGGTGGGTTCAGACTGTAGTTGAGTGTTTAGCCCTTCTACCTCATTGGATTGTCCATGTGAAATGAGATGTTGTATGGAAAGTTCATGGTAAGAGTTCAAAGATAGGCCAAACTTACTGCGGTCAGTTGTCACATCAACCTTGTGAGTAGAGGGAGCAGGGATGATTATCCCTATGTTATAGATAAAGAAACAGGGTGGTCGTGTGTAATGGTGACACACACAAAGGGGCAGAACTGGACCCTGCCTACAAGTGTGCCCACGACACCACTCCCACTGCCTTGCCTGGAGAGTCTGATTTCACCTCATGACAAGCTTCCCAAGCATAAGTAGGACAGGTGAGAAGACTGAGGGCCTGAGGGATTCACACAGGGGTCTACAGTTGATAGTGACAGGACTGGGCTATAGATTCCCTCCACTGAAGATGGTACACCCATGTGGGTCATGTGAGGGAAAGGTCAGGTGATCTCTGCCCACTTGTTCAGAACACCCTCGTCTCCTCCTGATGGTAGAGTGATAACACCCATGATCCTGAAACCTTTTAGAAGGGATACTACCAGTACAAGATGCAGATACATGAAAGGGTTTGTGATACAAGTGAAGTCCTGGGTAGCTGCTGAAGGGCAGAGTTGGTGCAGACTGGTGGATGGGTCTGTGGGCAGGGTGGGGGACCGGGGGGAAGGGAGTGGTTGTGGCATGACCCAGGCAGCCTCTCAATAGATCCTGCTGCTTCTCTGCTCTTTTGGGATGCAGGAGAGTGGAGGTGTCTCCACTGAGGGAAGGTGGCTGCATATCAAATGGGAATCACAGAAGCACTCTTGAAAAGCAGCAGGTAGCCCTGCTCCCGCCAGCTAACAGGATTAATCTAAATGCACACAGACGCAGCTGGGCAAAATCAAAACACAGAACCCAGGCTAAATTACACCACTTAACGGCGACAGAGCGCCTCAGAGCTTCAGAGCATGTCACCTGACTTGCTGGCCTCTGCAGGGGTGGGGACCATAGGAAGAGGCTGCCTGTGCATCAATGCAGGCTGCTAAGGATGGTCAATGCTCACATGTGGGCACAGTGGGGTCAAGATGGTTCTGGAGGAGGACCCCAGGAGGAGGCAGGTGGGGTACCAGGTAGTCAGCTGGCTTTCATGAGCAAAGTGGAGTACTGATAGTGTAGTAGTTATGAGTCGGGCTGCTAACCTCAAGGTCAGCACTTTGAAACTACTAGTGGTTCCTCTGGAGAAGATGAGGCTGTCTCTTTCTGTAAAGATTTACAGCTTCAGAAACCCTATACAGGGTTTCTATGAGTCGGAACCGACTCCACGGCACATTACCACCACCAGCAGTGGTATGTAAAGTGCCGTATCCTGGAAGGCTGAAGCAGCTGCCATGCTCTGAAGTGGAAAGGAGCCACCAAATGCTTTTGTGATCACCACTCTCACCCTGCTATCCTGTGAGCCCCATATGAGGCAGGTCAACCCAAGGATGGTCACACAAGAAATAAAAAGCCTGGTGTTTAGATAGTTCTGCATACCTAGAGTTTTCATTGGCTAATTTTCAGCAGTCCATTGCCAGCCCTTTCTTACTACTCTGTCTTGGTCTGGAAGCTCTGTCCACCCTGCTGGTATTTGCATTGCTGGTAGCATAGCTTCCACAGAAAGGGAAGGGGAGGAAAGGGAGCAAACCCTTTATCTGGATAATCATATTCATTACCCACAATGCCTTTGATTAACCTCATGTTGCAGTTGGAGAAACTGAGGCAGAGTTGTTAGAGTTCAGATCTGTTGGAATCCAGAGCTCATGCTTTTCTTCCTAAGGCAGATCGTTGGTGAAATCTTCTGTTCTGCATCTGTCTTGGGCTCAGGTTAGCTCTGCCTTAGTCTGAAGCTCTCTGTACCTTGCTGGCATTTGTCTCATGGCTACCCAAGGTCTGTATTCCTGTATCCCATCATGCAGCCCTGGTCCTGATGATGCTCAGAACAGCATCACCTTGGTGATGTCCTCATAAACCATGACTGTCTGGTGACGCCACCCACTGTAGGAAGGAGGAAAGGAGAAAAGCCCCGGAATTTACTTCTTGAGCTCCTCAAACTGGGAAAGACCTGGGAGTCACCAAATCCATTTTTCAGCAGGCAAACCTGTTGTGACAAACAGGCAAATACATTTCCCTTGTGTCTCAGGAATGATAGTAACCATTGCTCACATTTATTGACACCATTCATCTATCAGTTTGACATAAAGTGGTGATTTTACCATGTGACTATAATGTTGGAAGCGATGCTCCTGCTTCAAATGTCAACAGAATCGTCCATGAACAGGTTTCAGTGGAGCTTCCAGACTAAAACAGACTAGGGACAAAAGCTAACGAAAACCCTGTGGATCACATAGAATGTGATCTGATCTGGAAGATGAGCCCCTTAGGTTGGAAGACACTTAAATTACTGCAACAATGGATGAAAGCAGAAAGACGGTACAGGACTGGGCAAATTTTCATTCTAGTATACAAGGGGTTGTCAAGTGTCAGAGCCGACTCAGCAATAACTAACAACAGCATTTATTGAACACTTTCTGTGTTAGGAATTTGGCTAAGCCCTGTGAATGCACTGTCTTATCTAATGCCACAACAACCCTAGGAGTGGGTGCTGTGTTATCTTACTGATGAGGTAACTGAAGTCATACCACTAGTAAGCACCCCACCCCCACCCCAGGAGCTAAACCCACCCTGTGTTTCCAAAGGTGAAATACATCTCCCTGGGTGCAGGGACTTAGAGTCAGAGTACCTTCCCTGGTCCCGCTTTTGGGTCCTGGGAAAGTGGAAAGGACAAGAGTAGGTCTGCAACCATTAAACTTGAGTTCTGGTCCCCTCTAAAACTACCTGGGACAGCCCCTTTTGCCTGGTTGAACCTTGAATTCCAGGTTTGTTCAACAAGGGAAGAAAAAAAATAATCTCTGTCTTACCTGCATTACTGTGTTGTTGTTGGAATCAAATGTGAAAAATACATATGACTGTGGTTTTCATGCTGTGAGGCACAACATAAACATTAGTTATTATTCCCCACCCCAGAGCAGGCATGCTCCTGAGCAATGTGAGATTTTCCCCCCTTAATATTGTTACAAATGATAATAACTAATAATGACTGCTACTTATCCACCCACTTCTTGGCAGGGACCTTGATGCCAGGGGGAACACAAGCACAGGGTCCAGGAGGAGGGAATGGGGCTCCCTATGTTGCAGTGGGATAAACTGAGTCCTGTTGGTTTAAATAAGAGTTACCCAGAGTCCCTCAGACACCTGGAGAATGTTCTGGGCTTAGGATCCTGGGCCTATGGGGTCTTCTGTCTCCTGCTGGGAGCAGGTAGAGTAGTTTATGGTAGAATTTCATGGTGAGTGCTGCATCAGCGCTCCCTTCCCACTCGAGGGGGCTGGTCTCCGTCTCCCTTTATCTGCCCTCCGTTCCCATTTCTTCCAAAGCTGCCACTCATTTCCCACTAGCTACACCCGCCTCCATCTTCCTCAGGTTGCTGGAAGGCTAAGCTGGGTTTTATATCTGCTTCGTTTTGGAGCTGAAGAGCTTGCTCTGAGCTGTCAGTAGTGCCTGGAGAATTTGAAAGGGGGGGCACAGATGAGGAGAGGAGAACAATTTTAACCAGACAATCTTCATGGAGGCTTCAAGAATATCTCTTAGAAAAGGAGGCAGAAAGACCAGGTACCAGTGGCAAAACCAGAGTTCGCACCCAGGCCCAAGTGACTCCCAGACCCATGAGTCTTTCCTCACAACCAGGAGGTTAAGGCCAGGTGCATGCCCAGACTATGATTGCCCTGCAGAGGACCTGGAGGGAGATCCCTGGATGGAGGTGGCTTTGCACCCAGGCAAGGTCGGTGGTTCAAGCTTACCAGCTGCTCCATGGAAACCCTATCCAAGGTTATTATGGGTCGGAACTGACTCAACAGCACTTAACAACAACAACAGGGTCAAAGTGGCAGCAAACCTGATTCAAATTCTCCCGGGAAGGAAAATTTGAGGGGGACAAGTTTCTTGTAGGGAGAGCCAGGGGACAGGAAGGTGCAGAGACTTTGCCTCTGTCATGGGGAAGGCCTGTGAGTGGGTCCTACCAGCTGGGCTCAGGGGTGCCTGCCTTTCCCTGCTGCTCTGTGGTGACTATGAAGTTTGCCATTGCTTTTTTCCTTTGAGAAGCAACTTGAAAGAAAAAAATCACTTCTTTTCTGGAATTCTTCCCTCAATAATATTTTCAAGGTTGGGTTAGAAGTTGCAAATACTGTCCCAGTTGGCCAAATGCTTTTAATCTTGCAAAATGCAGTGTTAATACCATTAGTACCAAGACCTGCCTTACTTTCACGTTGAGTGCATCATATCCAGTATTTCATTTAATCCTCCCAGCAGCTCAGTCATGAGGTAACTTCATTAGCCCCCTTTTACAGATGAAGGAACTGAGGCTCAAAGAAATTGAGTGGGCTTATCCAGATCACAGGCTGGGATCCCGACTCTTTATCTATGCTCATAACCATATACGGCCTCATAGAATTTTCTCTCTCTCTCTCTCTCTCTTTTTTTTTCTCATTGAATTTTTATTCAAAAACTTCCATTTTTCCCCCCAGGGCTATCATGACCAGAGAATGCCAGAAAGATGTTTACTTTTGTTTTACTGATTATACAAAAGCATTAGACTGTGTATGTCATGACAAACTATACATGACATTGTGAAGAATGGGAATTCCAGAATACTTAATCATGCTCATGTAGAATCTGCACATAGACCAAGAGGCCATCATTTGAACAGAACAAGGGGGTACTGAGTGATTTTGTTTTGTTTTTGTTTTTTTATGTTTTATTGTGAATTATGTGATAGTTTACATGGGAGAACATTAGCTTTACATTCATCCTATCATATATCGTTTCATTGCCATGGTTACAATCCTTTCCATGCATCATCAACCAACCAAAGGGTATATACACTGCAAGCCTGCCCCCTGGTCATCAGCACACAGCCCCTCTCCCTCTCTTATCCAGAGAAGCAGCGACACCAGAGATGGAAGCAATGATGGGGACATGGAGAGAGAGAGCAGCTGAGGACTCTAGATTCATGAAAAGAGAGGGACTGAGAGCTGGCGGCCAGGAGGTAGACTTGCAGACTGTGCCTTTTGGTGCTTTAAATTATTACATATGCCCAAGTGTTTAAAAAAAAAAAAAAGAGCTAAAATGAATAGAGAGAAATACTGTTAATTGATGGTACATGGAGGGGATTATAATCATTGTAATGAAACAATGTTTATGATTTGTCGAATGTAAAACTGATGATCTGCCCTATAAACTTTCACTCAGTTCACAATTAAAACTTTAAATAAAAAGCATCTTTAAAGTGTTAAAAAGCAAAGATATCACCTTGATTGAAGAGGCACCTGCCCTAAGTCATGGTATTTTCAACCATCTCATACATATGTGGAAGCTGGACAATGAATAAGCTGGCCAAAGAAGAATGAATGGCCAAAGAAGAATGGATGCCTTTGGATTATGATGTTGCGAAAGGAAACTGAATATACTGTAGACTTCCAGGAGAACAAATAAATCTGTGTTGGAGGAAGTATAGCCAGGGTGGGCCTTAGAAGTGAGAATGGTGAGACTCAGTCTCACCTACTTCAAACATGTTATTAGGAGGGACAAGTCTCTGGAGAAGGACATTATGCTTGGTGAAGTAGAGGGTCAATGAGAAAAGGGATGATCCTCAACAAAATGAATTGACACAGTGGTTACAACAATGGGCTCAAACGTAACGATTGTGAGGATGGCACAGGATCAGGCAGTGCTTTGTTGTTTAGTACAGAGGGCTACTATGAGTTGGAATGAAATTGATGGTGTGTAATAGCAGCTGCAACAACAACAACAACACTACCACATTGACCTTTCCCCCTAAAATACATCTTCAGCAATGAATGGGGAACAAAGCCATGGTGAAATGATGTGCTGGAAGTTCTGCAGCAGTAATTCAATTAGTGAGCCCACAGGGCACCTTAACCATGATGTCAGAGGGCCTCATTCATGCAGGCATGCATCCAGCCCCTCCTACTGAGCACCTACTCTGCATCAGGTTCTGCAGCAAAGATGCAGCAGAAAACAAGATTCCTGCCTTCAGGGAGCTTCAAGTCAAGGCAGGAATGTTAAAGTAAATAGAAAAAGCAAATATGCTGTATATTGTGGAACCTCTGAGAGTCGAAACTCAATAGGACTACCTTGCTTTGTGAGTCCTGGTGTGGTGTTGTGGGATAATGCACTAGACTACAAGGCCAGTGGTTCAAACTTACCAGTTGCTCCATGGAAACCCTTTACAGGGTTGTTATGAGTCGGAACTGACTTGATGGCACTAAACAACCACAACCTTGCTACATAAAACTTCTGTTTTTGACAAGGTTCAGTTTTACCATTTCTCTATCTCTCACTTTAGTGGAAAATATAGTAAAACCTATGGAAGCTGGAACCTATGTAGAGTACAAACTTGTCAGAGAAGGAAAACATAAACATTTCCTACTTTTACAGATTCATAGATAAGAGGCAGCCAACAAACATATGAAGAAATGCTTACAATATCCAGCCATTAAAGAGATGCAAATAGAAACAATGGGGTGTCTCACCCTACCATTAATAACAACAAAGTTCAAAAAGCTATATGCAACAAATGCTGGCAAGAGTGTGGAAAGACTGAAAGCTTCCCTGATGGGACTACAAAATGGTGCAACCATTGTGGAAAACAGTACAGCACTTCCTTAAATGTTGGAAATGGAAATACCATATGATCCAGCAATCTCACTACTAGGTATAGATCCCAGGGAAGTAAAAGCTGTGACACAAACAGACGCATACCCATGCTTATTACAGTATTCCTCATAATAGACCAATGATGGAAACATCTAAGCACCCATCAACAAATAAATGAATAAACAAACTATGGTCTATACACACAATGGAATACGGCACAATGTTAGAGAATAACAATGGATCTGTGAAACACCTTATAACATGGATGGTCCTGGAGGATATTTTGCTGAGTGAAATAAGTTAATCACAAAAGGAGAAATATTGTATGTGACGACTATTATAAAAAGTCAAGAAAAGGCTTACACACAAAAATAACAATTCTTTGATGGCGCCTAGGTGTTGGAGGGGAAGCAAGGGCCAATCACTAATGTGAGAGTAGACACATATTAAAAGGGGTGAAGGGAAAGGCTATATGCAATAAGGAGGAGGACAGCACTGGGAGGTGCACAAGAGTAAAAGACAACAAAGGGCAATCCTATAGTGCACATGCTTCTGCAGTAATAGTAATAACATACAGTAGTCATGAGGAGATGCATAGGTAGGAATTTGAGCTGAACAGAAGGATAGAAGGAACATACCCATGAGTCTTTATAAGTTTGTTGAGGATATTTCCACATATGTAATTGAAAATATCTAAGGATATTGTAGATCAAACATATACAAGGATATTGTTGTTAGGTGCCATTGAGTTGGTGCCAACTCATAGCGACCTTATGCACAGCAGAACAAAACACTGCCCGATCCTGGGTCAACCTCACTACTGTTGCTACACTTGAGTCCATTGATGCTGCCACTTGGTCAATCCATCTGGCTAGGGGTCTTCCTCTTTTTCTCTGACCCTCCACCTTACCAAACATGATATCCTTCTCCAGCGACTGCTCCCTCCTGACAATATGTCCAAAGAATGAGAGACGAAGTTTGGCTATCCTGGCCTCCAAGGAGCACTCTGGCTGCACTTCTTCCAACATAGATCTGTTGGTTCTTTTTGGGAGCTCAAAAGCATCAATTCTTCTACTGTCTTCCTTATTCACTGTCCAGATTTTGCATGCATATGAGGTTATTGAAAATACCATGGCTTGGGCCTTCCAAATTTCTTGGCATAGATAAGTGAGTGCCTCCTGTGCCACATCACTTTTTTGAAAGATTTCAATTTTTATTCCATCAATTCCCGGTTTCTTGTTCTTTGCCAATTCCTTCAATGCACCTTGGACTTCTTCCTTCAGTATCATTTGTTCTTGATTATATGCTACCTCTTGAAATGGTTGAACATTAACCACGTCCTTTTGGTACAGCGACTCTGTATTCCTTTCATCTTCTTTTGATGTTTTCGGCATCATTCAATAATTTGACAGATGTGTGGTGGACAAGGATATTACAGGGGGCAACGTTCTTAATCATAACCAACACCTTGAGGTAATGACTCATTAGCTTGGGGACTTAGAACCATAGTCTGGATACATCTAAGTCATTGTCATAATATAGTCTACAGATGTACATCCCACTTTGATGAAAGTAGTAATGGGGGTCTTTGAATCTTGCAAGTGGCGATCTATGATACAACTATTGATCTCTTCCCACCCAAGGAAATACTGAAGAAAACAATTAGTCCAAAGGCTAATGGACCATGCAAATCACAGCCTCCATGATGCTGAGATCAGAAGAACTAGATGGTATTACCATTACTGATTGCTCTGATCAGGATTGCAATAGAAATTCCCAGACAGAGAAGGAGAGAAAAAAAGTAGGACAAAATCCAAAAACATAAAAAAGACCAGACTTATCAGTCTGATAGAGACTAGTGAAACCCCCAAGACTGTGGCCCTCAGACTCCTTGACTACAGCTGGGGAGCCTGAAGGATCAACTTTCAAGCAAACAAGGCCACAAGGACAGACGGTGGTTCAAGCTTACCTATTGCTCCTCAGAAACCCTCTACAGGGTTGCTGTGAGTCAGTACAGACTGGATGGACCTTAGCAACAATAAAATGAATAATAACTTTAGGAAGAAATGCACTTCTCAGCACAATCAACCACAGGAGATCAAAAGGACAGTGTTTGCCCCAAAACAAAGCTAGGAAGGTGAAGGCAAGGGGGAGGGAGGGGCAAGAAAGACAGAATGGAAATGGAAACGGGGAACCTAGGAAGGAAAGGAAGAAGAGTGCTGTTACATGGAGAGGATAGTAACTGATGTCAGGAAACGAAATGTGTGCACGTTGTTGAATGGAAAACTAATATGCCCTGTGAACTTTCAAACTACAATTTAAAACTAGAAAAAGTGGCAAGGCTTCACCTTATGAAAGGCAAAAAATCGGCAAAACCCGGAAAAGCAAGGCAGTCTCATTGTGCTCCACCTCTCACAGCTTTCACTGTATTTGAGTCTTCCTTCTTTGTCACAATTTCTGGGTTTTGCCGGTCTGACTGTATGTCATAATGCCAAGCAGAGATACATCAGCTGAAGAGCAATAGCAGGATAACGGACTAGGGAAAGACACCTGAGGTGACATTTGAGCAGAGACCTGAATGAGGGAATAAGCATGCAGAGGGAACAGGAGCAGCAAATGACCTCTCACTGCCCCGTCTGGCTCTCTCAGATGTCCACCATCCTCCCTACCACTCACACCACACTTCCCGCAGCTGCCAGGTTCCTTGAACAGCTCACCCCAGCCCTCTGAGTCACTGTCCCTCCATTTCTTTTGGCTGTGGTCGCTATCCATCTCTCACTTGGGTGATTTCTGGGAAAGTGGTGTGCTAGAGCTGGCTTGTGTTGTTGACTCAGGAGGCCCAATTGTTATATGTCATCAATTTTGTAAGCTGGTTGATAAATGCAGCCTTTATTAAAAATTAAATTATATAAACTTACAATGAAATAAGTTATATTAAACACAAGGGTAATAAATACTTAAAGCATATCACTTCCTAATTATTTTATTGCATTTTGCAATTATCTATGCTCCTGAGGTTATTTACACCTATTGCATGTGTGTATTGGAAACATCATATGAGGGGGCTGCAAAAAGCATGTGGAAAAATGGAATGAAAAGATAATGTGATTTTTCTATGAACTTTTGTAAGACCCTTTGTACACCATATTTTCATATGCAATGCACCCATGTAAATAACATGTGCATGCATAGAACATGCACAGCATAGGAAATTGATATTTGAGGGAGTTAGTTGTGTTGTTTGCAAAATCACACAACACACATTATTTGTGTGAAAATATAGTAATAGTGTGATACTAGACATCTCTTCCTAACTCCATATTTAGAGATTTCTGTTGCATTGGTAGCTTCAGTTGGCTATGGTGGAAGTATTTACAACATGGCAATTGGCAAATGTTATAAATCATGACTTCATCTGTTGTTGATTGTCTAGACTTTAAAAAGCGATGGAGAAAATCTTAATAATGCAGATTAAATTGACAACTGTGTTGTGCCTGTAGCAACTACATTGTAAATAGCACAAAAAATTGAGGAAATATTCTTCCAGTAATTGAAAACTATTATGCAGTGAAGCAAAGAAGTCGCTCACATTATTGACGAACAAATGAAGTTCCAACAAATGTCTGTTGTTTCACTTTCATCTTACCCTTTAATGTAAATGAAACTACCAACCCACATTCCTGTTACAGTAGGAATGACACTCATTTGTCAATTGCAACCATAGGTTTGGCTACTGATTCAGGAGCTCTGCAAAAATCAACAAAAGCATTTAAAAGATAGTATATATTTTATGATCATTTATGAATTTTATGCCCTATATCCTTTATAGCAATAAAACTATATATTCAATAAAATCATATAAATACAGTATATGTACAGTAAAATTATACACACACAGATTTCCACCATCCCCAGAGAGCCACTTGTTGAACAATTACCAACATACCACTGGCTGCATTCATGGGAGAAACCATGATCTCTTCTGTTTTATACAATCCCTACACCCAGATCCGGAGTTCTGGTGTGGCGTAGTGGGTTAATGTGCTGTACTGCAAAGCTGGTATGAACAACAAGGTCATTGATTCAAACTCACCAGTCTCTCCTTGGAAACCTGACTCAATGGCACTCAACAACAACAACAACACACCCAGATCCAGGACTCTGCATGGTGCCAGTAGGCCTTAATTTCTCCACCAGATATCAGGGAAAAGGATCAAACATGATCTTGCATTATTCTCTTGAACCCCAACCAGAGCAAAATTGTTTCTCTCGGTGTCTAAGAGAATGGCTGTCTGAAGGTCCCTTCCCTGTGCAGAGGAAAAAAAAGGCCCCAAGTCTATGGAACTTGTATATTTTACTCTGCTAGGACCCCTCCCTTTACCTGACTCCATCCAGAATTAGACCACACCACCTTAACAGAGCCACCATCACTGTCATCTCAGGCCTTTTAATTTAATTTAAATTGTAAAAACTATATAGATATAACACATATATACATACATACACACAAACATACATGTATATCTATATATAAAGAGAACTGATGTGGCACTGTGGAATAATGTGCTGGACTGCAAAGCCAGTTTGAACAGCATGTAGGTGGTTCAAGCTCACCAGCTGCTCCTCGGAAACCCTATACAGGGTCTCTATGAGTCAGAAATGACTTGACAGCACTTAACAACAACAACAACAATACATACATATATATATATAAACAATATATATTGTTAAGTGTTGTTGTTGTTTGTTGTTGTAGTTGTTAAGTGCTGTTGAGTTTGTTCAACCCATAGTGACCCTGTAAAGGGTTTCCAAGGAGCAGCCAGTGAGTTTGAACCACCGACCTTGTGGTTCAAACCAACTTTACAGTCCAGCGCATTAACCCACAATGTCACACTAGGATGCTCTCTCTCTCATATATGGTGGTGGTGCTGTGCTGTGGATGCATATATACCACTCATCTATCAATTTGTCATACTGTGGTGGCTTGCATGTTGCTGTGATTCTGAAAGCTACGCCATCAGTATTTTAAATGCCAGCAAGGTCCCCATGGTGGACAGGTTTCAGATGAGCTTCCAGAGAAAGACAGACTCAGAAGAAGGAGCGATGGACTGCTGCCAAATATTTAGTCTCTGAAACCTTATGAATAGCAGTGGAACACTGTCAGCACCAGAATATTGAGTATTGAAACATGATAAAGAACACCAAAATATAATCAGATACAGTGCTGGAAGATAAGGCCCTCAGGTTGGAAGGCACTCAAAACACAACTGTCTCCTTAAAGCAGAATTAACTGTGATGATGCAAATGGAATAAAGCTTTAGGGACTTCGTTTACTGATAGGGCACAATTCAAAATCAGGAGAAACACCTATAAACATCCATTAATGATTAGAACATGGAATGTATGAAGTATGAATCTAGGAAAATTGGAAGTTGTCAAAAATGAAATGGAATGCATAAACATCTATATCCTTGGCATTAGTGAGCTGAAATGGACTGGTATTGACCACTTTGAATATGACAATCACATGCTTTACTGTTCTGGGAATGACAAACCAAAGAGGAATGGCGTCACATTAATCATCAAAAAGAATATTTCAAGATCAATCTTGAAGTACAACACAGTCTGTGATAAGATAATATCTGTATACTTACAAGGAAGACCTGGTGATTGGAATGCAAAGGTTGGAAATAAAGAGGAAGAATCATTAATGGGAAAATATGGCCTTGGTGATAGAAAGGATGCTAGAGATCACATGTTAGAATTTTGTAAGACCAGGGACTTCTGCACTGCAAATACCTTTTTTTTTTTTTTTT